>NC_051211.1:4659114-4804114 GCF_015220715.1 Pygocentrus nattereri | reverse complement strand
ACTAAAGTATTTACCTCCAAATGTACTTCAGTATAAAGTAAAAGTACTAAAAGAGTAATTCTGGCTCTGATGTCCTGTTATCATTTTTATAACCAGACTGGCTTCATGAATTAATTTCAGGTGAAAGTCCTCCAGCGTCTCTCTTGGTAAACCAGTCTTTTAATAGAACGTCATTAATTAGTGATGCTGACGTCTATTAAAATGATCAGAAGCACAAAACACTGAAGGTAAACAGTTTCCATCAGGGAGAACCGAGTGGCTCTGAAATCACTTTTTACACACAAGCAAAGTTTCAGTTTCAGATTTATTTACAACTTAGTTCCAAGTTTAAGTTGAATAAAAACTGGCTTTAAACTCAGGATCACAGATGAGCTCCTTTACTATGTTGATCTGTAGGCGTCTGTTCATAAACATAAACCAGCCCAAACTCATTTACTATAAAATGAAATGGTGTTTGTAGAAATTCAGAAAAAAGCCGCGTCAGTCTCGACTGCATATGTGGACATATTTCTATATTGTGCTCTATTTACACAAAGTTAGGTTAGTTCATCATTTATGTTGAACAGACTCTCCCAAAGTTTTACGCTGCTGCGCTGACGTTGAACCGCGTGCTGCACTGGGTCGGTATGACCAACAGGTCAAAACCAGCTCTAAACAAAGTGACCGCTGGGCCCTGATTGGTGCTCTGGCTTTGCGCTTCTTTCGTTTTGACATGTTACGTTTTTATACTCACAGAAACCAAAAGGAACGACAGATTTCTCAAAATGTAGGAGGAAAAAGTCGGATATTAGACTCTGAAATGTAGTGGAGTGAAAGGAAAAAGTCGCCCAGAACGGAGAAACTTCAGTACAGATACACCAAAAAATACTAAAGTACAGAAACTCATTACATTTACTCAGTTACTCAGTTACTGTCCACCACTGCAATTCACATTTTGGCTAGTGTCCATTCAAAGTGCCCAAACAGAGAAACCTGATTTAGAAGCTCCTTCATGGGCATCAGCAGCAAATACACTAGATGTCCAGAGATGCTCATCTGCAGCTGATCAGAAGATCGGACTATAAATAATGTAGGCTCTGTTCCAGCTGATGTGCAAGAACAAGAGCTTAAATCTTGCTTCGTGGAGCTTGTTGCAGAAGAGATGGATAGCTTGGTTCCGAGATGAATAGGGTTGTGTTTATTTACCGCTGCCTCTGATGTGGCATTTCTGCTGATGGATTTTCTCTGAAACAGGAGCAGAGCACAGCTAAGAATAGCTATAGGCCGTGCAGGAGCAGCCAGGCGCAGGGTGGGTTAGACTGGGACACTGTGCTGCCCTCTAGTCATAGTTCAGATCAGGAAAGTTGAATATATCTAATGTTGGGGAAAAGTAAGATTTTGGCTCAATATGAAAGATTAAACATCATCTTAGTCTTACCTTTTCTCTCTAATAGATAATGTAACAATTATGGAAAAGGCGATTATAATAAATTACTGCAATTTTGAGGTCAAAAATTTAAGTCACACAGCAAAATTTGGAGTTGGGCAGGCTTGGGAAGCATCGTGAGTTTATATAAAGTGTAATTTATAAAAGGAAGAGGAAAATCAAAAGAAAATAAGTCTTAAAAAACCTGGAGATCAAACACTGATCGAAAGTTACAGAGAAAATGAGACTCCTAACAACCACATGGAAGACCTGGTAGACCCCCAAACTGCCCCCATCAGATAAACAGCCCTTAAAGCTTTCATCTCTGAGAGAGAGGAGAAGATCAAGCTGCTTCAGATCTGAAAACATCCACAGGTGTTACAGACCTCAACATGACGGAATGTGTTTGGGTTTATGTGGAGGAGAAAACACTAAACCAGCGTCTAACTTTGGAGGCGTGTCTGCAGATTTCTATTAAAACTGAAAGTGAGTTTCCTGAAAAGAATGGAAGCTGTGATAAAGGTAAAGAGTGACTCACTGAATAGTAAATAATGTGATATTGTGTTTAGACTTGTACATTTTTAAATATATGTTTTCTGCTTTTTTCTTGTAAAACTTCTACTTGTTTTGACTAGAAATTCAATGAATTGGTGCAAGAAGCTTCATATACGCTGGTTCATAATTATACATTGCTGTTGGGACAAAACCCTCTATCTCCATTTTTGCCATTTTTCATTTTTGGACATAGTTTTTGAAAAGACCAGTTGCCCTTTTTGATGTGTCAAAATTTCATAAAGAACAAACCAACAGAAACGGCCCAAAACGCCTTGGAAGAAATTCTGGTTCCATTTACCAGAATTACCAGGTTCCATATATATATATATAGAGAGAGAGAGAGCGAGAGAGAGAGAGACAGGGAGACAGAGAGAGAGAGTCATAGAGAGAGAGACAGAGAGAGAGAGAGAGAGAGAGAGAGAGAGAGAGACAGAGAGAGAGAGAGAGAGACAGAGAGAGAGAGTCATAGAGAGAGAGAGAGAGAGAGACAGAGAGAGAGAGAGACAGAGAGAGAGAGTCATAGAGAGAGAGAGACAGAGAGAGAGAGTCATAGAGAGAGAGAGAGAGAGACAGAGAGAGAGAGAGACAGAGAGAGAGAGTCATAGAGAGAGAGAGAGAGAGACAGAGAGAGAGAGAGACAGAGAAAGAGAGTCATAGAGAGAGAGAGAGAGAGAGAGAGAGAGAGAGAGACAGAGAAAGAGAGTCATAGAGAGAGAGAGAGAGAGAGAGAGAGACAGAGAGAGAGAGAGACAGAGAAAGAGAGTCATAGAGAGAGAGAGAGAGAGAGACAGAGAGACAGAGAGACAGAGAGAGAGAGTCATAGAGAGAGAGAGAGAGAGACAGAGAGAGAGAGAGACAGAGAAAGAGAGTCATAGAGAGAGAGAGAGAGAGAGAGAGAGAGAGAGAGATTTGGAAACAAAATCAAATATCCAAAAAGGTAACTTCATGGAAGTTTAATGGAACTTTTAATGGAAGTAAATGGAACCAGAATTTTTTCCAAGGCATTTTGGGTCATTTGTTTTAGCCCAATCACCATGACATTTATATCAGTGTAACAGGTATTGTTAAATGATGTCAAAAACTGAAAAATAATAAATAAATAATTATATATATATATACTCAGTGTGTGTGTGTGTACGACAAATTAAACAGACACTAGACACAGTAAACAGACAGGACAGTGCAGCAGCAACACAGCCCTCATTCTGGACATTTAACACCAAAGCGCTTTACAGTAAAACGGCTTCTGATCCACAGTCCTCAATCGACAGCTCAACAGTGAATGCTAATCAATAAAAGTGTGTTTTAAGCTTGTTTTTAAAAAAAAAACACTGATGAAGCACATCTAATACCTCAAATCTGTGCCCTGTGTGTGTATAATCATTTTACCAGAATACCAACTTATGTTGGAAGGAAAAGATCTTATATATTGGGCGAATGTTCAAACATTACATTTACAAAGCGTTGAAAACAGGTCACAGAAACACCTCGTAGGCTTAAACTGATACACGACAAGCATTATAAGGTTGTTCGGCTGCTTGCTGTACTCTGTACGTCACATAATCCTGAAATGTCAGCCTTGTAGCATGTGCACTGAGGAGGAATGTGATGTTCGATGTGCAGAAATCTGACTTTAGTGGCTGCAGCATATAGATTTACACTACAGGCTTGGTTGAGGGTCCTTGGGGCAGCTGATAGGGGGGAAGGGTCAGTCCTGTTTATGACTGGCCTTGAGTCATCAGCCAGCAGAGCACTGGATGGAAACACGGCTGCTGGGCCTCCTTTCGACCTCTCAACCACCACACACCCACCCCCCCCATAACCCCCTACCCCCACCATTCTCCTGGAAACCCATAAGGGGTGTAAATCTGAGCAGTCAAGAGCCACTTCAGACGATAAATATGCTTTACTGCCTCGGCAGCCTGCTGATGCACAAAGAGAACAGAACTCAGAGATGATGTCAGGCCAATAACGTTTATAGGAGTAGAAGGAGAAACAGTCCACTGGCGTGGTCATTATTTAGCAGGATGCTTTCGCAGGCTCAATGTGGCGGATGCGGATGCGTGCGCTGGAGAATAATCGTCTGTGGCTTTAAAAATGCTTTGTTGACACTTGAGGCGAAAGCACAGCGTGCCAAATTGTCTGACTCCCATGAAAGGACCCCAAAAGCATTTTGTTAGAGCATCAATCAGGGCTTGCTATGAAAGGCACAGCATTTATAGAAATAAAGCCTGTGAACAAAAAAAAAACACACACTCATGTGATTTCATGCTCCCTATTAGCAAACCCGAAGCTTGTATTAAGGTGTTTCAGCAGTTTGTTGATATTTGACTGGGCATTTAAAGAGCGTCTATCAAGGAAAATTACATTTGGCCTTATTTTAATCAAATTGATGTGTAACTAAACATTGGCAAGTTTCAAAATCCACTTATAAGTTCATATACAGCAGCCGTTCTGAAAAAACATATATATATATATAATCCATAGGATTTAATATGATGTCGGCCCACCCTTTGCAGCTATCACAGCTTCAACTCTTCTGGGAAGGCTTTCCACAAGGGTTAGGAATGTGTTTATGGGAATTTTTGCTGGACGAGAAGGCCTGGCTCACAGTCTTCACTCTAATTCATCCCAAAGGTGCTCTATTGGGTTGAGGTCAGGACTCTGTGCAGGCCGGTCAAGTTCTTCCACATCATTTTTTACATGGCCTACCACTTCGTGGCTGAGTTGCTGTTCAGGTATAACATCATAAACACTGTGTCCACTCACTGTCCACTCTATTAGACACTCCTACCATGGTCATCCTCTAGTCCTTCATCAGTGGTCACAGGACGCTGCCCACAGGACGCTGTTGGCTGGATATTTTTGGTTGGTGGACTGTTCTCAGTCCAGCAGCTACACTGAGGTGTTAAACTCCAGCAGCACTGCTGTGTCTGATCCACTCAGACCAGCACAACACACACTAACACACCACCACCACGTCAGTGTTACTGCAGTGCTGAGAATGACCAACCACCCAAATAGTACCTGCTCTGTGAGGGTCCATGGGGGTCCTGACCACTGAAGAACAGGGTAACAGAGTATCAGAGAAACAGATGGACTACAGTCTGTAACTGTAGAACTACAGAGTGCAGCTATACAGTAAGTGGAGGTGATAAAGTGGACAGTGAGTGTAGAAACAAGGAGGTGGTCAGAATGTTATGCCTGATCGGTGTATGTCACTCTTAAAATGCCCATATTTTTTATTAAAAGTTTAATTTAGTATGCAAAGATTTTAAAGCATCACAATTCTCTCCCAAACCATACAGGCCATATAGGAACATCAGCTGCACAAACAGCCCCTTTCCAATTTGTTGTTTTTGTGAAGTCACAAAAAACAGTGCTTTTTGCTTTCAAATCAAACGGCCTACTCTCTCAAAACAGAGCGATCTTCAGCGGTTCTTTAGTAACGAAAATGGTTCTACATAGAACCATGAAGACTACTTGCATTATTAAAGTGTTCTTTACGTCATGAAAGGGTTCTTAAGAATATGCTGTAGATTGTTCTAGATAGAACCTTTTTGAAAAGGGTTGACAATGTCAAGCTTGTAACAATAGAAGAACCCTTTTGGGTGCTATATAGAACCCTTTTCAAAAAGGTTCTGTATAGAACCATCTAGGGCACATTCTCCATTCTACATTCCCTTTGATCACGCAAAGGGTTCTTTGAGTGTTCATGGTTCTAAACCGAACCGTTTTCTTTACTAAAGATCCCTTGACGAAGCGCCTTTTTTAAGTGTGTACATGATAAAAATAGGTTGTGTCAAAATGAATTACGACTCCATTTGGGGCATCAACTCACATACACACACTTCGTGGGCTGGAGGTTAGGGAACTGGCCCTGTGACCAGAACGCTGCCGGTTTGTTCTCCACCGCCGGCAGCACATGACAGCACATGAGGTGTCCTTGAGCAAGACACCTAACCCCCAACTGCTCCCCAGGCACTGTGGATAGGGCTGCCCACCGCTCCAGGCAAGTGTGCTCACTACCCCCTAGTGTGTGTGTTCTCTAATGTGCATGTGGTGTTTCACTGCACGGATGGGTTAAATGCGGAGGTGGAATTCCCCTGTTGTGGGACTAATAAGGGTCTCTGAACTTTTAGAGGGCAAAATTCAACAGAATTTGCCCTTTAATGTCTTAGTCTAAACACAAGGTGGCAGCAAAGCATCCCTTTGGAAATGCTTGTTAATTCTGAAGTATGAGTGCTGTCTTAAAACACGCAAACATGGTGCATTATATAAAAATACTCCAGTCATTCATACGTACATTTATAAGCCACTGTATAACATATAACACCACGACGTTATTGCATGGCACGATTCATTTGTCAGCCTCATTAAAGAAGCATGTACTCATGAACAGATGATGTGCTTAATGCACTCTTGCACAATCCTCATCTGAGGCTTTTAAAAGGAATGGCGTAGTAGATGTCAGAGGAAGGAATAATGACACAATCCTGGCATTGTCTCCGGTGGTACGGCTCCACCGACTGCCAGGGCGGTGACCTGCCCGCACTGTTACTCTGACAACGGCCCCCTCGAACGTGAGCCGGAAGAGGCTTGGCAGGAACTCGGCTGTTCTCAGAGCTGTCTTCATGCCATAGTCACAGTTGGTGAGGAGGAGAGTCTTTCTCACATCCATAATGTTGGATGAATAGAACAACTGCGCCGTCCCAGATGAGTCAATTACAGTCATAAAGAGGCCCTCTCTCTCTCTCTCTCTCTCTCTCTCTATATATATATATATATATATATATATATATATATGTGTGTGTGTGTGTATATGATGGTGAAAATTTCTGCCAAATGTTACTGAACCATTTAGATAATGGCAGCAAAAATTATGCACACATGAGAGAAAGTCACGATGCCTTACATAAGGAAGGGGAAAAAAAAGAATTCATGGACCGCTAAAAAAAAAAAAAGTTTTGCATTAGAGCACGAATTACCCCCCATTTCCATGGATTTCAAGGATTATTATACATCATTATTCATAATTCATACGATTATCTCCTATATTATGTATCAGAAGCCACAACTGCAACAACAGCATCACTGTCTGATAACTTTTAGCTTAAATCTGTCAGCACTGCAGCCATTTCATTAATACAGAAGACACATGTATTGTACTACATGATCCAACTGAAGGGAAAGTCCACCCATTTTTTAAAACTCACTGCCTAATTCAGTCAGAGAGGTGTAAACAAAATCATCCAGGGTGGCTTGATGTGAAATGTTCCTTTCTAGAAAACTGGCCAGCAGGGGTGGTGATGGGAACCAGGGGTTGCTATGACTACAACACAGATATAGCCACTTTATTTACTATGCAAAACCTACATGTGTCAAGTTTATATATGAAATGTTGATGATGGTAAAATAGCTGTAGATGTGATAAGTTTCTACTGGGAAGTAGCTGCACAACGCCCTAAATGCCGATGGATTAAAAAAGAGTTTTAAGCCAAAAATCTTCCCAACACTTTCACAGCACAAACAAAATAGGCATCAGACAGTGTACACTCAGTCTTTTTCTCTGCTAACGATCTGTGAGGGAGCTTTTACAGGTGGACGTCTGGTTCCCATCACCACCACCACTGTGAACAATTTTGACTCTGTAAGTTTCTCTAGAACGGAGCATTTCACACCAAACTGCTCTGAATGACTCTGTTTACATCTCAACCATTTAATTACTCATACATTCATCTTATAAGCCACTTATCCTCCTGGGGTCCAGGGGTAGCTGGAGCCTATCCCAGTGTTTATTGGGCGGAAGGCCTGGAAACACCTTGGATGGGACAACAAACCTGGAGAACACTGGGAGAACATGCAAACTCCACACAGAGAAGGATCCAAGTATGCCCGTCCAGGGAATCAAACCCAGACCCTCCTTGCTGTGAGGCCTCTGCTCCACCGTATCAGCCCTAACATTTCATTACATTTGGAAAAAAATGTGTAATAATAAAAAGAAACTGAACTAAATGAAGAAATGTTAGATGTGCTCAGAGGATCATCAGCTCTAGATGACTGACAGTGACTGAATGGCAAAGAACATTACAATGAATTTTTTATCAAATGAATAAGAATGTACTTGAAAAGCGGTGATCAAATCCATCCATCCATCCATCCTCAACCGCTTATCCGGCTCCAGGTTGCGGGGGGGGGGGCAGCAGCCTATGCAAAGAGGCCCAGGCCTCCCTCTCCCCCGCCACCTCCTCCAGCTCTTCCGGAGGGATACCGAGGCGTTCCCAAGACAGTCGAGAGACATAATCCCTCCAACGTGTCCAGGGTCTTCCCCGTGGTCTCCTCCCCGTCTGACATGTCTGGAACACCTCCCTAGGGAGGCGTCCAGAGGCCATCCTTACCAGATGCCCAAACCACCTCAACTGGCTTCTCTCAACGTGGAGGAGCAGCGGCTCTACTCCGAGCCTCTCCCGAATCGCCGATCTTCTCACCCTAATGACAAAATCTTGAAGAACAATTACTTGAAGAGCAACAACATCTTTAAAAGTACTTTCTGGAAGCTTATCTTATTTCAGTCTAGAAAAAAGGGGTCTAACCAATAAAACTGCACTTAATTCAGTACTGATTAAAAAGTTAAGAAGCAAAAGACTGAAGCCGCACGCAAAGTAAGTAAATATGCAAAAGTTTTACCTTTAAAGTTTTCAAAGTATTTGGGATAAACTTGCAGGTTTTAATGACCAGCTGAGCAAAACGTTGGTCCAGTTGCTTTGTGATTAATGTGAGAGCAGATGTTCTGAAGGAGGTTTATATGTGCACTTTGATCAGACCACAACATCAGATTAATAGGCTTTCCCTCCAGCCATCTCTTGCATGCAGGACCATTATTTTGCTGAAAAATCACTTCTGATTGATCATCTTGTGGAAACGGTTTCTCAGTAGAGGGAAACAAGCCTTTCTGTGAAAATCTTTTGACGCCCTGTGGCAGTGATAGACAGTCTTTTCTAGAAACAGTCCTGTTTGACTGAATGTGTGAACTAAATGCAACATTTTTTGGCTAAATTTAACATAATAAAATGTGGTCTGTGCAAATATGATGGCACATTTTTATTGTTATTGTTGCTGTTTTCTCTGGGCTGCTTTTTTTGGTTATTTGAACTTTAAATAATCTTACTATGCAAATGTGATTCATTCAAAATTTAAGGCAGAAGTAAATTAAAACATTATTTTCACGATGTTTATTAGACTGGCTACCCAAAGACTGTCTGTCCAGATCACACTGACTGAAAAACAGCTTGTTGTTTTTGTGATATCAGCAGTTTAGCCCTGCCAGTTTCTTCAGTTTGTCTTTGAAGCAATGAGTGGCACCAAAACCTTCAGCTAAGCATTGTACATATCTTATTATACACACTACATATGCATTCCATATATGCATATGAATTTGAATGACATCCCATTCTTAATCCATAGGGTTTAATATGATGTTGGCTCACCCTTTGCAGCTATAACAGCTTCAACTGTTCTGGGAAGGCTTTCCACAAGGGTTAGGAGTGTGTTTATGGGAATTTCTGACCGTTCTTCCAAAAGAGCATTTGTGAGGTCAGACACTGGTGTTGGACGAGAAGGCCTGGCTCACAGTCTCCGCTCTAATTCATCCCAAAGGTGTTCGTCGGGTTGAGGTCAGGACTCTGTGCAGGTCAGTCAAGTTCTTCCACACCAAACTGGCTCATCCGTATCTTTATGGACCTGCTTTGTGCACTGGTGTGCAGTCATGTTGGAACAGGAAGGGGCCGTCCCCAAACTGTTCCACAAAGTTGGGAGCGTGAAATTGTCCAAAATCTCTTGGTGCTGAAGCTTTAAGAGTTCCTTTCACTGGGACTAAGGGGCCGAGCACAACTCCTGAAAAACAACCCCACACCATGATCCCCCCTCCACCAAACTTTACACTTGGCACAATGCAGTCAGACAAGTACCGTCTCCTGGCAACCGCCAAACCTAGACTCGTCCATCAGATTGCCAGATAGAGAAGCGTGATTGGTCACTCCACAGAACACGTCTCCACTGCTCTAGAGTCCAGTGGCAGCACTTTACTCCACTGCATTCCACGCTTTGCATTGCGCTTGGTGATGTAAGTTGATGTAAGTGGTTGGGATAGTGTAGTGGGTAACACCTCTGCCTTCTACGCTGTAGACTGGGGTTCAAACAACACCTGGGTAAACACCCTACACTATATCAATAAGAGTCCTTGGGCAAGACTCCTAACACCACCTTTGCCTACTTGTATAAACTGATCAAATTGTAAGTCGCTCTGGATAAGAGCGTCTGCTAAGTGCCGTAAATGTAAACGTAAATGTAAGGCTTGGATGCAGCTGCTCGGCCATGGAAACCCATTCCATGAAGCTCTCTACGCTGTTCTTGCGCTGATCTGAAGGCCACATGAAGTTTGGAGGTCTGTAGCGATTGACTCTGCAGAAAGTTGGTGACCTCTGCGCACTATGCCCCTCAGCATCCGCTGACCCCGCTCTGTCATTTTACGTGGCCGACCACTTCGTGGCTGAGTTGCTGTCGTTCCCAATCACTTCCACTTTGTTATAATCCCACTGACAGTCGACTGTGGAATATTTAGTAGTGAGGAAATTTCACGACTGGACTTGCTGCACAGGTGGCGTCCGATCACGGCACCACGCTGGAATTCACTGAGCTCCTGAGAGCGACCCATTCTTTCACTAATGTCTGCAGAAGCAGTCTGCAGGCCGAGGGGCTCGGCTTTATACACCTGTGGCCATGGAAGTGACTGGAACACCTGAATTCAATGATTTGGAAGGGTGACTGAATACTTATAAATATATATATATATATATATATATACATCACAAAAACAATGAGCTGTGTATATATATATATATATATATATATATATACAGCTCATTGTTTTTGTGATGTCACAAAAACCTAATACATTTACATATATCCACCTCTCCAGCTTAGCAGTTTAGCTCTGCCAATTCATGCTGAGGTTATAAAGAGTGTTTCAGCTCAGACTATTTTTTGCTGAACGAGACAGCAGCCAATCAGAACAGAGCTCGTTTGCATACCTCAGTCTTAAAGGCACAGTGACCTGTTTAATTCTAAGGGATGAGGAGATTTTGAACAAATAAGCCGACATCTGAGTAAATAACAAACTACAAGAGAAATTGAGAGTATGAGCCCTTTAATAGTGGTAGACATGCGTTCCAAAGCACTGTGTGGCCTGAAGGCTGCCTTTTAACCTAAAACTCCCAAACTGCATTTCATTTATCTAATTTCATGTAGCCATGCATTTTTAGTTATTTGTTTCCTTCTTTCATTACAGCTCAGCTTCCTCCTCATGTGGAATAATGCAGAGCGTGTTTGATGAAGGAGAAACATCGACTGTTCGCGGCCCCGGGCTCAGACTAATTGATCACGAAAATTGTTCAATACAGCCAAAGCAGCTGCGGTATCGACCAAGTGTCCATCTGAAGGACTGGTTTAACTGACCACGTGTTACTCTCTCGGGAATCAGCGTGTGTGAAGCTATGTGCTCAAAGCCTTAAGGTCTTCTAAACCCGCTCAACATGAACGTTTAAACATTAATGATCCAACAGTAAACCGGAGCATGAGCCTAAAACAGTGCTCTCCTCCTGGACAGTCCAGCGCATCAACAGCAGCGGGTTCCCATCGTTTGAACTCCAGTAGCGGAACTTCAGCACCACGGGAGCTGTCCACCAGACACGCTCTGGTTTGTTTCCCACCCGTATTCCGTCACAACCCCGCCCCCTCGCTGTGATTGGCTGGCTGTATTCCGCCTCCACACAATTGGCCAGTAGCGCACGCTCACAAGCGCAGTGAGGCGGGGCTGGCCGGAAAACGGGTGGGAAAACGCAAAAGCAACGTCTAACAGCCGCAACGCGAGACATCACAGCCAAGCTCGATACAGCGACCACTCGGTGCCCACCTGACTGCTTCTCTCCCTCTGAACCGCTTACAAGCTCAGCAGCTTTCAGGTTTTAGCAGGAGAGAAGTATCTCAATAGCACAGAAATTGGGCATCATTTAAAGCCTGTAAGACCAAAATTACTTTTATTTTGTATGATTGAACTACAGGATTTGTAAGACTGAGCTACAGAAGAAGCAGAACTACCTGAAAACTTAAGATCTAAGCTTTGTAAGACTGAGCAACAGAAGACGTGGACCTGTCTTAAAGATTAAGAAGATCTGATGCTTGTATGATGGGACTACAGAAGACGTGGACCTGTCTTAACAATTAAGAAGATCTGATGTTTGTATGACGGGACTACAGAAGACGTGGACCTGTCTTAACGCTTAAGAAGATCTGATGTTTGTGTGACTGGACTACAGAAGATGTGGACCTGTCTTAAAGATTAAGACTACAGAAGATGTGGACCTATCTAAAAACTGAGAAGACCTAAGATTTGTAAGACTGGATTAAAGAAGGAGTGAACATAGTTGACAAACGTTAAGAAGACTAAAGGCTTGTAAGACCGGTCTACAGAAGAATTTAACCTACCTGAGAAAATTGAGAAGACCTGAAGATTTTAAGACTGGTCAACAGAAGATCACAAGAACCAAGGTCATTACACAGAAACTGGGTCTCATTGAAAGCCTGTAAGGTCAAAATTACTTTTAATTTGAGTGATTGAACTGCAGAATTTGTAAGACTAGACCACAAAAGAAGAAAACTTAAGAAGATCCAAGATTTGATGTTTATGCAACTGGACTGCAGACGAAGTGGACTTAGCTTAAAGATTAAGAAGATCTCTTGTTTGTAAGACTGGACTACAGGAAAGGCAGACCTACCTAAAAATGACTAAATCTTAAAATTTGTAAGACTGGATTAAACAAAAACTGGACATACCTGACAAACATTAAGGAGTCTTGCAAGACTGGACTACAGAAGAACTGGACCTACCTCAAAAAATTGCAAAGACCTGGACATTTTCAGACTGGTCAATAGAAGAAGTGGAGCAACCTGGAAACAGGCAAAACAAAAACTGAGACGTTCTGAGACTTGCAAGACTGGATGATAGAAGAAAAAATTGAGAAGACTTGAAAGTTCTGCGAAATTTTGTTGAGCTTCTTCTTCTTCTTCTTCTTCTTCTCCTAATTCTGCAACAATGGAGAACTTCACTTCTCCCAACAATACTCTTGGCCCTTGGACTGACCGCAGCACCGCATACAAGGTGATCAGTGCTTTCCTGGTTCTCACCATTTGTGCTCTAGGAATCGTTGGCAACGTGATGGTGGTCCTGGTGGTCCTCACCACCAAGCACATGCGCACACCCACCAACTGCTACCTGGTAAGCTTAGCAGCTGCCGATCTCATGGTGCTGGTGGCCGCCGGCCTGCCCAGTGTAGCGGACAGCCTCTACGGCTCATGGCTATTCGGCCATATCGGCTGCCTGTGCATCACCTACCTCCAGTACCTGGGCATCAACGCGTCCTCCTGCTCCATCGCAGCCTTCACTGTGGAGAGGTACATCGCCATATGCCACCCAATCCGCGCCCAGTCTCTGTGCACATACACTCGGGCCAAGAGGATCATCCTGGGTGTGTGGCTGACCACCTCGCTCTACTGCGTCATGTGGTTTTATCTGGCTGACACAGAGGAGCTGGTGTACGAGGACACCATCGTGGTGGCCTGTGCCTACAAAGTGTCCCGGAACCTTTACTTGCCCATTTACTTTTTCGATTTTGGCGTCTTCTTCGTCCTGCCCCTTGTGCTGTCCACCGTGCTGTACGGGCTCATTGCCAGGATTCTCTTTCTGAACCCTCTGCCCAAAGGGAAAAGCAAGAATGGACATGACGGCCTTTCTGCTGGGAGCAAGATGAACGGCCTCAAAAGTTCAAGCCAGTGCTCAAGTACAACAGCAGCTTCCAGAAGGCAGGTGAGGCACATTAGCGAGGTCTAAATGGACTGTCCAGTTTTGCAACTGCTTTAATCCCTTAAATGTCCAGGGCCCACTGGCAAGACTAGTTTTACTACACACTTCTATAACTGAAGAATAGCTCAACCAGTTTGCATTGAAGTCTCTGGCATTACTAAATCATAAGCTTCAGTATGTAATAAGGGGTTAAAGATCTTTACTGCACTGCATACAGCAAGAAAAAAAGAGCCAATGATATGACATGCATTTTTGCATCCAAGTCCATTATTTCCCTTTTAAATAATTTCTCGATATAATTTTCAAAATAAATAACATATTTAACATTTTTTAACAATATCGCCTTTATATAAACTCACCAGTGCATCAAAATAAAATCCATTAAAGAGTTTTTCTTTTTTAAAGTCTTCCAAAGTCTAAAAATGTCATGTTGGTGTGAACATCTAAACATATATACAAATCAAGCAAACAATTTAAAAAGGTCATTTAGTCATATAAAATTCTACATACAAAAGTTTGGGATGAGTTTCTTTTTGAAAACTTCATAGCAGGTTGCAAAACAAGTTTTAAAACTCACTGGAAACTGTTGTCAATAAATTCTGATTTCTACAAATGTCACATGGCACAACTGTAAACAAGGGACTTTTATTCTGAAATATAAAGCAGCATATTGTATCACAAGATAGACCCCTAGTAACCTTCATGGTACAATGCCAAGGTCGCTAGTCCTTTTAAAATTACTGAGAAAAAAAAAGTTATTTTAAGTTTTAATACGTTTTAAATTTTAGGTTGGTTAAGTTTATCAAGCCAGGCGGTGTGACCCCAGAAAACTACGTAAAAAAGTTTATTAGTAGAAAAATTTTATTTGTTTGAAAAACTGTCTAAACTGTCTAAAAGTTTAGTTCAAGGACAAATGTTTATAGAGGTGTCCAAGTACAAAGACTAGTTTATACCTGTCTTCAGTCTGTGGCAGGTAGCTTTAAAATGCAATGTTTCATATTAATTTGCAGTTGCCCCACTTGACATTTCATGGATGATAAAATCTTAAACCTGCAGATAAAAGTTTTCAAAATAGTACACAAATAAGAATGTTTTTGTTTACTATTTTGAGATCTTATCCCCAAGTTACTTCAATACTTTGACAAAACAATGACTCAAGTAGAAGTAACAGCAAGTAACAAAACCAGCTGAAGCATCAGGACTAAAATTCATTAAAAAATACCGTTCGGTCATTTTTTAAATAGGAGTTTCATATATTCTGTAAACATTACTGAAGTTAAAAATGTACTGTTCTCGCCTCAGTCTATACAGTCCATATAAGGAAACTAAACTTGTTTTTGTGATGGCACAAGAAACACATCCACAGTAACCCACCTATTCAGTCTATAGCTGTTTAACCCCACCCATTCATGCTGAAGCTATAAGAAGTGTTTCAGCCTGGATTGCTTTCTGAATGAGGCACAATACAGGACGGCCAATCAGAGCAGAGATCATTTATAAACGTCAGTCTTAAAGGTACAGTCAATTAAAGTCAAACCAAGTTTATTTGTAGCACTTTTTACAAATGATGTTGCCACAAAGCAGCTTCACAGAATTCCAGTAAAGACAAGGTTTCAACATAAATGTAAAACCCCAGGTGAGCAAGCCAGGGGTGAAAAACTCCCTCAGAGCTGAGGAAGAAACCTTGGGAGGAACCAAGGCCACACCTTGGGGGGTACCCATCCTCCTCTGGTCAAACTACCTACAAAGTTATTATACTACTAATATTAATAGCAGTAGTGTTAGTAGTAGTAATAGCTAGGAGTCCATGAAAACCTCAATGTAGGGTGGGCAGCTAGACCAAGGCAAGTGGCGGTAGCTGGGGTGTGGGCAGCTGGTCTGAAGCGGGTAGCAGGAGGGCTCGACAGTCAGTCGTCTATCCATCAGTGTCCGGCCGGACAAGTGGGCAGTCGTTTAGTCGGACAAAAGTAGGGAGATGGAATTAGTTTTGTTGAGATCTTATCCCCAAGTTACTTCAGTACTTTGACAAAACAATGACTCAAGTAGAAATAACAACAACAGCCTGTTTAATTCTAAGGGACAAACAGAGGTTGGAAAATGGTCATGTAAACTATATAATTGGTAGGATGTAGGATGTAGGAGTCCAACTGAGGGGGGCAGGGAGGGCGGGGACAATCACACTAGTACACAAAGTATTTTGGGGCGGGAGCCTTATACAGTGGTATCTATGGAGAACACACTTTAATACACAGTTACTGTTCATTTAATTCAACACATTGGGGAAAAAATCAAACATAACGTTCTGGCACCTTCAATATTTAATGTTTTTTCTATTACGTTAAAGAAAATACACAGAAATTCTGCATAAAAAGAGCTGAAAACGTCAAATTTAGGTTTGTTCTCTGTAGACGCATGGCCGCTATGATCTTGACGGGAACTGAGGTTTTTTTAGGCTCTACTCTTCTCTGTTTTGACCTCATTGATCAGAAATAAAACGCTAAATCTTGAAATTGAGAAGTGTATCAATTTACAATGAAACAATTACATTTAAACAATGAAAACCAACAAAGCGATCCTACAGCGAAACCAAGAAAGTGAATATGAATGACTAAAATGAAAGTGACACCACTTTTCATCACCCTGCTCCAGGTGACCAAGATGCTGGCGGTGGTGGTCATCCTCTTCGCAGTGCTGTGGATGCCCTACCGCACCCTGGTGGTGGTCAACTCTTTCCTCCAGGAGGCCTACCTGGACTCCTGGTTCCTGCTCTTCTGCCGCATCTGCGTCTACCTGAACAGCGCCGTGAACCCCGTCATCTACAACGCCATGTCTCAGAAGTTCCGCGCCGCCTTCCGGAGGCTCTGCAGCTGCGGCCCGCGGGCTCAG
Organism: Pygocentrus nattereri; assembly: GCF_015220715.1. Lineage (NCBI taxonomy): Eukaryota > Metazoa > Chordata > Actinopteri > Characiformes > Serrasalmidae > Pygocentrus > Pygocentrus nattereri. The sequence goes on along the minus strand of NC_051211.1, from coordinate 4,787,351 downwards.
GCCAAGCAGGCAGCCTACAGCGTGGCACTCACCTACAGCGTTGCCAAGGAGACGTCTATGATCGAGAGTACAGAGCACTTCTCAACAGAGATGGACGATCTGACAGAAGGACCAGATGATCTAACAGAAGAGCCCATGTCTGACTAGGAGAGCTGGGGCTGAGCCGCCGTCGATGAGGTCTCGTTTAGACACAGCTGAGTCTCACTGAAGTCATATGCTTACCCAGATCCTCAATAATATTGGTTTTCAACACACAGCACACTATATATAGGCTGTACATTGTTTAAGCTCATCTCCTGAAACCGACCGTAAAAATTTTCACAGGCCAACTAAAAAACCCTTGAAAAATCCATGCATTCCAGGTCGATTTTCAGTTCCTCTTAGAATAAACCGCGGTGTGGAGGTGCGCTTGCTATTTTTACACACTGCAGGTTCTGCCAGTTCCAATCTGCCAGTCAATTAGCAGCTAATAATAACTGTAGTGACAATTTTCACTACAAGAAAGGAATGAGAACCACTGAGCAGTGATGCACCTCAAAGTGGAAGCATCCTGCATTTGTCAAACATCAGGGAAGTGAAAAAATGTTTAATTTCTCTGAAGCATTATTATATACAGCATTGAGCAAAAGTCAGAGACCAACCTTCATTTAATGCCAAAAACATATATATATATATATATATATATATATATATATATATATATATATGTGTGTGTGTGTGTGTGTGTGTGTGTGTGTGTGTGTGTGTGTGTGTGTTTTATATATATATATATATATATATATATATATATATATATATATATATATATATATAAGTAAGAGACCCCCTTTATTTAATTATTTTGCAGTCAACATAGCCACTAGGTACTAGTTATTAATTTTTAAGACTATACATGTTTATTAAAATTGCACCTTTGCCTTTATTAAAGCTTCTATTTTTATCAGGAGACTTCAGTATGCCACGATAACATGCAAATTGGTGGAGAGTGCGGCGGAAAGGATGCAGAAATATCCAATCCTTTAACATCAGGGGACATTCTTATAAATAAGCATTTATCCATGTATATTGGATTGGATTGGATTGGATTCAATTTATTGTCATTGCTTATGTCGCAAGTACAAAGCAACGAAATGCATATAATGGAAAAGAGAAACAGAATACATTGGGTGAGGAAACTCAGTTTGGGAACAGAGAGAAAAAACACCTCAGCATTAGCACACAGTTCCACACACACAGAGTCCATGACTTGCAACGGGGATGGGGGCGGGGGGGTGCGGACAAACCCAGCACAGTAAGTGGCCATCCAGATCTGCAGCCATTGATCCGGCGCTGATCAACAGACCCGTCATACCATACCGGGGGGGTAAAATATATATACAGCACCATGGAAAACGCAGAGAGCACCCTTCATCTAATTAATCTACCATCAGCACAGACATTAAGCACAAACTATTCATTTTGCAGCATCAGGAGAAAAAGCGGCTTCTGTTCTTTTCAGGAGACTTTCAGTTTTTCAAAGACATCAGCAGGAACGTTTTCCCGCACGTCCAAAGTTCAGTCTTAGAAGCTGGTTGGTGATTTTCTGAAGTAATCAGACACATTCAGTGGTGCTGAGGTCTGGACTCTGGGGTGGTCAGTCCATCGTTCAGCTTCTCTGCTTGATGTGTCCGTCTCCTTTTCTCAGTGAGGTTCTTCTTGATCAGCTACACGTCCTTTCAGACCCACAGCGCTGAGTGGTCTTCTCACATTGGAAGGATGGACAGAAACACCTGTGGATGTTTTCAGATCTGCAGCAGCTTGATCTTCTCCTCTCTCTCAGAGATGAAAGCTTTAAGTGCTGTTTATCTGATGAGGGGCAGTTTGGGGGTCATCCAGGTGGTTGTTAGGAGGCCCATTTTCTCTGTAGCCTTTAGTCAGTTGTTTTTCACTCCTTCCTTATGCAAGTGCATTATTTTAGATCTTCTATCATATACATTTGGTAGTAAATGGCGATTGGGCAGAAATGAAATGAATTAAGGCTGGTCTCTGACTTCTCTAAAGAGCTGTATAATATATAATCTCATTCTGAATCATATCTCCGGAGTGGGCCTGTGTATGAAGATGTTGTTCTGTTGGGTTCCTAAGGGAAATGGAAGATGAATATCGATGTCTAGACAGTGTTTTCAGGTCCTGCTATGCTGAATAATGAGCCTTTCTTCTTCTCCCTGGAGGAAGAACAAGGAAGAAGTGCTGATGCTCAGATAATTCCACTCTCTCAGCCAATCAGTAAACAATGCACATACTGCAAGTTTACTGATGCCTACACTCTTAATGATAAAGGAGCCACAGTGTTCTTTCACTGGAAACACAGAACAACCACTTTTACTTCCCTAAAAACCTTCTAAATAAAGAGATGTGACTTTTGCTTAAGAACCTATTAAAAGACGAAAGAACCTCCACATAATGTATGTAATGTAATGTAAACGTTCTAGGATGAAACGTTAAACTGGTTCATTACCTTCACCCTTGCAGATCTCATTTACAAAAAAGGGTTCTCCAAAAGAACTATCCATCAAGGGTCTTCAGTAAACTAAAAGTAGTTCTTCTAAGTTCTTGCATAATGTATTCTTTGCTACCTTCCTAAATGGCTCTTGGCTTAAACGTATAGCACTCTTAAATGTCACTGAAGAACCACTTTTGGCTCCCTAGGGAACCACATTGGAAAAAGAGAGCTTTGTGATGGACCTTTTATAGTTTTCAATATAAGAAAGTTCTTTAAAATTTGTATTAAATGTTCTTCACACACACACACACCTCATTTACAAAGACGGTTCTCTACAGAAGCATCCATTGAAAGTTATTTTTTTAGGGAATCAAAAGTGGTTCTTGCATGGCATCAAGCAAAGCACCCTTTTGGCACCTTTAAGGTATAGATTGTTTTCATTATCTCATTTATTCAACAGCATGTGGAGGTTCTTTAAAGTTAAACAGGTTCTTCACACTCATACATCTCATTTCTAAAAACAGGGTGCTGAAGGAGCATCCATCAGTAGGTTCTCTACGGAACCAAAACTGGATCTTCTATGGCTTCACAACTATGAGCCGTTTTGCCACCTAATTTTTTCGGGGTGTGTACAAGTCATACCCGTGGTCGGGACGGCGGTTCTGATCCTGTAATGCAGTTGAGTCCATTTTCACTCCTGCAAAATGCAGATAGTCTTGAAAAATGCAGAACACGGGGAACCGAGTGTTTGTAAGCAGCAGCAGACGTGAGGAAACATCAGACTTTAACAGGCAGCATCATTTTACTAAAGACTAAGACAGTTAAAATGATTCCCAACTGTCCATCACAGCTGCCATTCAGTCATATTAAACAATCACCGTCGTAAAAGGAGATAATGAGAACTCAAAATGGGCCTGGTAAAAAATAAAAGTGCCAAACATGGTTCTTCACGCAGAGAAGAACCAATTTAGGTTCTGTAAAAAGCCTATTTAATTGATGCTTCTTTAGAGAACCCTTTTTGGAAATGAAATGCTTGAGTAGGAGCAACCTTCTTAAAGGAGAAATATGTAAGATGTCGCAATTCACACTCCAAACAAACAGGGGGCAACATATCACAACAAAGTTGTGGTGTCCACTCCAATCATAAGAAACACGGATATGCCCAATCCCTCATTTAACTTTGTAAACGTTAACAGTTTCAGTCACTTCAATTAGCTACCTTTATGAGCTATTGCTAAATAGCCAATGTTAACACTAACAGCTGTTTGCTTACCAGTCTAGAAGAAATGTTGCAAGTTCAACATCAATTTCATCCTGTCTCCAGCGGTGGAAATGTTAGCTGTTGTTTGGCTTCTAAAACAGGTAGAAGTAGTGATAAAGGCTGCTTGCCAGGAGCCTCAGCCAGCGTTCTGCTTTTGTTCCTTTCACTGGCCACCTGTCCTTAAATGACCTATAAGAAGTCAATAATAAGTAACTTTGATTGAAAGGATTTCAGAATCTGCCCTCAGGTCAGCTCTACTTCTTCATCCTGTCATGCTGGACTGATGGCAGACTTGTGGCTCAGGGCTAGCCGGTTAGCATGCTAACTTCAGTACATATCTCTGCAACATGATACAGAGACGTCTTTGACAAAGTCAAACTGTTTTTTAAAAGTAAAAATGTTTATATTTAAAGTGTATCATGAAGAACCCTAAATGTGGCACAGAACCTTTAAAGCATTTACAAACATGGTTCTTTAGGGGAAAAAGAGATGCTTCAATGGCATCACTCAGAGAACCCTTTACAGCACCTTTTCCCTAAAAGATGAGTTGAATGTGCAGCTCTGAAAGAACTAAATGGCTAAAGATTCCATCTTTATCCTGTGAAAAACGGACATCAGAAACAAGTTTACTTTGTCATTTTAGCCAGAGAAACGAAGCCAAACTGAGGTGGCATGTCTAGATCGCCAGCTACCCTGCTAACGTTAGCTTTTAGCTTGGTGTGCTCCTCGTCCAATGAGGCATTTTTTGTTATCGCCTCTGTAACGAAGTTATAAATTTAATATTATACTTTATTCAGCTGTAATGACGACATTTGGTTTCCTAGCTGTAACGTTAGCTATCTGGTGAGTTTCTCTTATTCGGTAGGTACTATGAAAGAAGAGACGTACTGGATTCACTTGATTTGTATTTGGGTATATTTTATTCATGTGGAAAGGTTGGATGCAATCAAATCAAATAAACTCAATGCATTTAACTGCACTATGAAATATTGAAGAACTACAATGGAACTAATATGTAAGTGCTGCGCTTATGAGAGGAGCTTAAACTTGGGCCCACCATTGGGGAAATTGGCCCACACTTGGGATTAGAAACCCAGATTAAGCTAATCCTACACTCAAAAATTTCCAGAGATGATGCACGATTGCCAGTGCAATTTAGCCCAAGACTAGACTTAACGTCTGGGAAAGCAGCCCTTGTAGTTTAAGGGGTTAAATTCTGAATTAGGCCTTTTTTCTCTGAAAACGTCATTTGCCAACGGCGTGTTCTTCACACGTTGGCCCACGATTTGGGAAACTGGCCCAAAGGTGCGTCCACACTTGAGTTCCTCTCATAAGATTAGAAACCAAGATTAAGCTAAACCTACACTTAAAAACTTTCCAGAGATGACTCCCGTTTGCCACTGCAATTTAGTCCAAGATCATAGATTTAATCCATTTCTGGGAATCCAGCCATTGTAGTTTAAGGCGTTCAATTCTGAATTAGACCTTTTTTCTGGGGAAAAATATTAGTTGCCAACAGCGTGTTCTTCACACAGTGGGCTGTAAAGTGTAAAAGACATGCACATAATAGTCGGCGTGATTGTAACGTTGATATAAAAACACGTTTCCTTTCTCTTTTGTGCTCGTGAGTGATTTGGCCTATTGTCTGTGCTGCAGGAGGCTCGCTTGTAATGCACACGGCTTTCATAAAGCATGAAATGATCTTTGTGAACGTGTAAATTATTCTGTCCTTGGGTGGTTAGTGCTCTTAGCATTTGGAATCGTGACCGTCGCAACTGTGTCTGCTTTTCTGTGATCTTGAGTGTCCAAATACAAATGGCACTTTTTTTTTGTTTTGTGGGGTTATTTTGAAATAAAGCCAAACATAAAAGGTCATAAAAGATTTATTTATGTTATTGAAGCTGTGCAAAGTAAAGTGGACGGTTGTGATGAAAGAGTTGTGGCTATCCAATTCTCTTCTGAACTACCTGAAGCTGCTGACTTTAAAGGTGCAATAAGGAAACTGTTCCTTATTCATTTGCATGCCAATCACATGCCAGTCACTTTACTATCTATGTCATGTTGTATGATGCAGGGTTGGCAATGTTAAGTCAGTGTTAAAGGGGAATTCCACCTTTTTATCCACATTTCTGCAGAATTCAGTGGTCGAGATTATTTACTATAGAGAAATTTCAGACTTCTTCACAGTGGTGGTGATAGGAACCAGGGGTCGCCATGACTACAACACAATCGCCCTTTTATTTACTATCCAAGACCACCAGTGAACCCACACGTGTCTTCTGAGTTTTTATATTGTAGCACCGCCGTAGAATAAGATGCAGGACACATTGCACTTCAAAGGCGAATGCTCTTTTATTGAACAAGCAGCAAGGGAGAACCGGTGCTCTGCACCGCTTAAATGGCCGAGATAGCAGGCAGGTCGCTTTTTGGACATACACTTTAACCTGATGGCAGTAATACTAGCACAAACTGAACCACAGTCCAGCACAGAATAGCAAAAATAAACATTACGTTTACAACCGGAACTAATTTACAAAAACTGTCTCTCCGACCAGAATGCAGCACTTCTCGAGAGCCTCTGCGCATGGCCGCTCTGCATGGCCCCGCCTCCCGTGCTCCCATAGCAGAGCTAGAGAAAAGACTGGTGTCTGATTTTCAGAATCGCTAGTGTATTTCAAACTGCTTTAACTTCAGGCTGCCAAAGACTTCACTTCATTCACTGACATGTACAGACAGCTCTTTTTAAGCAGGCATATAATCAGTGTTAATCACTGTGTGATGGCGCAGATAAAAGGATTAGAGTGTTTCGCTACAAACTTAAAATCCATTACTGAGGTCTTGTAAAAATCATAACTAAAAAAACCAATAGAAGCACAGCATTCATATTATTACAATAAAATCACAATATAATTTGGATTCAATTTAATTAATTTAATTTGAAGTGAATTGCAGCAAAGTAACTCATGCATAAGTGTAATAACCTTTTCATTATTATATTTTTTTTTAATGTAATTTTTTCAAAATTAAGTACAAGCTGTTAAGTACAAGTTATGCATTATTCAGTAAAAAAAAAAAGCAGGACACATAAGTTGTTTGTATGTGACAGTATCTTAATTTATCTCTGTAGAGGACGTGTTCACTTATTTTCACTTAGAAAACCGAGAAAAGGATATCAGTTAACCAGGGGTGCCCAAACTTTTGCATATGACAGTTCTTCTTTCTTATCTCTCCTCTATCAATATTCCAGCATATACCTATAGCATGATTCCAATCATATCATGCTAAGACAAGTAATCACCATGAGTCAGCACAAAGCATCCACTGCCCTTGTTACTGAGGGGTGCCTCAGGGTTCAGTCCTTGGTCCCCTTCTCTTTAAAATATACAAGTCAACGTTTGAGCAAGGTTTTCTTGAGCACAAATTAAACCACTTTTCTCAAATATAAGTTTTATATAAAATTATATATATATATATATATATATATATATATATATATATATATATATAAACAGTGATTGTGTATTAAAATGAACTGGTTGCCAATCTTGGTTGAACCACTGACCTAGAAAATCAATAAAACATGTTATTCGACCCCAGGTGTCCAAACATTTGCACATAACTATATACGGAATTGAAAATTAACGTTTGGAGTAACTTCATATAATGTAACGGTTCGATACGCATTAATGTTTATTTCTAGAAATGTACATCCAAGCCAAGAACCACTGAGGAACTTTTTCTTTCTCCATTCAGATTACATATGGGGGCAGTCGTGGGCTGGAGGTTAGGGAACCAGCCTTGTGACCGGAAGGTCGCCGGTTCGATCCCCAGAACCGACAGCACATGACTGAGGTGTCCTTGAGCAAGACACCTAACCCCCAACTGCTCCCCGGGCGCTGCGGATTGGGCTGCCCACCGCTCCAGGCAAGTGTGCTCACTGCCCCCTAGTGTGTGTGTGCTCACTAGTGTGTATGTGGTGTTTCACTTCACGGTTGGGTTAAATGCGGAGGTGGAATTTCCCCACTGTGGGACTAATAAGGGTTTCTTAATCTTAATATTCATATCAGGTATTCCAGCATCTAAACAGAGCGGAGTTCATACTGATGCTTCAAACAGGTCAGTTAAACAGACAAAATGTTGACCCCCTCCTCAGTCTGGAGACTCCGTGACCTGTGAATGTGAAGCAGACAGTGACAGGAGGTTTCAGTGCCTTCAAATGACACTGCTTTGACAGCTCAATTTAAAGCCCTTCAGCTCTCCAGCTCCAAGTCGAGGAGATCCTCCTCCTGTGTCACCATTGCTCACTTAGGGCTCTTAATATACCTTTATCCTCTGCTCTGCAGAGCCGTCTCACCATCACTCATATTAAATCTTCTGCTGACTGGTAGGTCAAGGTGGGCTGAAAAATAGATTCTGCTGGAAGATAATGGACATACTTTCCTTTAAAACGTGATAGATTGAGGAGATCTGGTACATCCATGAACAGCTTAAATCGCAACAGATTCGTCTCCAGGTGATGAAGAAACGCTGTATTATGAGCGAGCCTGCAATCGTGACAACAAACGTGTCTGCAGGAACGCAGACCGAGTCAATTTGATGTCTAGACACTTGGCAAGATTCCCGTTTTCTTAAACACAAAAGCGTTTGGTTTGTTTGGAAATGTATCCGCCATCCTCATTAAAGTACAGCATAGTTTTATTACACACAAATGAGACTCATTTCCATTTAAATCAACAAAGCAGCAGAAGTACGTTTGTGTTAAAGTGAGAATCTGTCTTCCAGATTACCTGATATCAGAGTGGGCGCCGTTGGGGCGGTGGGGGGGTGGGGGGGGGGGGTTACCAGCTCCCAAGACTGATGAGCTCAGGTTCGGTACATTCATCAAATTATGTGGGCCTGTTTTAAAGCGACAGCTTAATGAGAAATTCTGTTTATACAGATTTGCCCCTCATCCTAAAAGTATTCAATCAGCCAATACAAGTGTGTTCTTTGAAGTTTGGTTATTTGTTTTTACACTGGAGCAAATGTGGTTAACATGTAATGGAAGCTTAAAGTATGCTAAAAGTATGCTGAAATCATGAGTAATAAAAATAAATAAATAAATAAATAAAACAAAGCTATGAAAACTAGTACAACACTAGTTCAAAAACTAGCTAAAACTACATGATTAAATGCATAGTTACAGTACTGACCAGAGACCACCCTCTCATTTTTCAGGGGATATTTCTGCTGAGATTATATTTAAGCCCATCTACTTGCATAATGAAGGAGAAAAGCAAAGGACAATTAGTGAAAAACAGGAGTTTCAAAACTGGAGTTTTAAAATGATGAAACGCTGCAGAGAAAATGGGGCTCCTAACAACCACCTGGAAGACCTGATAGACACCAAAACTGCCCCCATCAGATAAACAGCACGTAAAGCTTTCGTCTCTGAGAGAGAGGAGAACATCAAGCTGCTTCAGATCTGAAAACATCCACAGGTGTTTCTGTCCATCCTTCCACTGTGAGAAGACCACTCAGCGCTGTGGGTCTGAAAGGATGTGTATCTGATCAAGAAGAACCTCACTGAGAAAAGGGGATGGACACATCATACAAAGAAGCTGGACAATGGACTGACTGCTCCAGAGTCCAGACCTCAACACCACTGAATGGGTTTGATTACTTCAGAAAATGATCAACCAGCTTCCAAGCCTAAACTTTGGACGTGTGGAGAAATGTCCCTGTGGATTTCTTTGAGAAGTCTGAGTATGACGCTAATCAATACAGGTTAAAATGAAAGTGATAACTGGTGTCTGAGCATCCTTATTGTTAGGTAGAGGCCAACAGCGTGAAATGTGATAGAGATGAGAAATACAGTTAAAAAAAAATAAAAAATCAAATATAACACCAAGACTTATTACAACATCAGTGCATTTCACAAATATACAATTAATGTCAACAGAGAACTCTAAATTCTACAGGTGGCTTCCTGCAAAGGCCAAATGGTTAAATTTGTTAAGATTGTGCTCATAAATTTTTGTCTACATAGCAGTGAAAACTGAGACCTCTGCCCAAAGGTTGGCATGTATATTTTAAAAAAGAAGGGGACCAAGAACTGAACCCTGAGGCACCCCTAAGTAACAAGGGCAGTGGATGGTCTGTGATGATGAATTATTTCTTGGTAAAATGTGATTGGAATCCTGCTAGGACAGTGCCAGAATACTGAAAGAGGAGAGAAGTACAGTCCTAGTCAAAGGTTTAGGCTCGCCTGGTCAAATTACACCTTTTTTTGTTGTTGGACTTTCTGTGGATTTTAATGCACAATTACTATTTATTTGCTAAATATAACCAATTGGGAGAAAAACATGAAATCTTGAACATGTAAAAACATAATACATGTTTCACATGAATGAGCAAGTGTTTGTTCACAAGCCTCGAAAGAGCTCAGTGCTGTTCTGTGTTCTAAAACCAGATTGAAGGGCTTGTAGACATTATTTTCAGAACCGTTTGAAGACGTACAGCTAAGAAGCAATGACAGAAGTCTGATCTGTTGGCAAGTTCACATTAAGGTCAGTTATCAAATGAGCAATAGAAGTAGAGATGACAGAGAGGCCTTAAAAGGCTGGTACAGGCAGATCTAGTTGACAGAAAAAGAGATAATAATAAATGTAATAAATAATAATAATAGCAATAAATGTGTAAGTCAGGAGACATTTATTTATTTATTTAATTCATTTATTTTATTTCCAATTTTCAAGTAAATTTTACTTATTTTTTACCATTTGGGAAAAAAACCCCAGAAAAAAATAACAGAGATACATAAATAAATATAATATCAATTGTTTCAGTGTTCAGTGTGTCACTCTTTACTTTCATTACAGCATCCATTCTTTCAGTTCCTCAAAGAATCTGCAGACACACCTCCAAAGTTCAGTCTTAGAAGCTGGTTTCATTTTCTGAAGTAATCAGACCCATTCAGTGGTGTTGAGTTCTGGACTCTGGGGTGGTCAGTCCATCGCTCAGCTTCTTTGCTTGGTGTGTCCGTCTCCTTTTCTCAGTGAGGTTCTTCTTGATCAGCTACACCTCCTTTCAGACCCACAGCGCTGAGTGGTCTTCTCACAGTGGAAGGATGGACAGAAGCACCTGTGGATGTTTTCCGATCTGAAGCAGCTTGATGTTCTCCTCTCTCTCAAAGAGGAAAGCTTTGAGTGTTGTTTATCTGATGAGGTCAGTGTTGGTGTCTACCAGGTCTTCCAGGTGGTTGTTAGGAGCCCCATTTTCTCTGTAGCATATAATCATTTTTAAACTCCAGTTTTGAAACTCTCCTCAGAAACATCTCCTGAAAACGTTCAAATGCTACCTTCTTTGAAAAGGACAGTGATTTGACCATCTCTGTTGGGGACCATCAACAAAAGCAGGACTGTATTCAAAACACCTGCTTCACTCTCATTGCTGTGTCTTGCTTTAGCACGAATACTACAACAATGACAAAATGATCACCAAGAGATGGAGGGATAAATTGAATAACAAGGGATGAACTGATCACTGGAGGGGAAACACGGCTTATTTTCCAGCCCATTTAGTTTCAGTGGTTTAATGAAAGACTCTTGCTCAGCGATAATAAGAGCGCAACACTTAGAGCGATCAGAGGTTTAGAGGCGGCGGCAAAGGCATGTTTCCCATGATTACAGGCCCGCTTTTAACAAAGGATCATCGCCAGCCTTTGTGACTAATTATATCTGAGAGGAGCATGTGTAATGTCAAAACTGATGACAGATACGATTTGTAATCGTTTTCCACCACCAGTGTTAATACTGAGAAAACGTGGTGATCTGTACGTGTCAACTCCACAGCAGAAGCTAGATAATGATGGAATTTGTTCATCTTGACTGCTGTCAGCTGTGGTTCGCCTGAAGCCCCAGTACAACCTCTAATAGAGAAAGACTGGGCCAAAGAATTACCACAGAACATTCACTTTACATCCGTAATAGAAACACTTACCTCGTACGTGTATGGCCACTTTATTGGGTTGACAAACCTCGTACGTCCACTCACTGGACATATTATTAGGAACAATATCCTCATATTTCTATTCGCTGGCCGCTTTATTGGGTTGACAAACCTCGTACGTCCACTCACTGGACACATTATTAGGAACAATATCCTCATACTTCTATTCGCTGGCCGCTTTATTGGGTAGACAAACCTCGTACGTCCACTCACTGGACACATTATTAGGAACAATATCCTCATACTTCTATTCGCTGGCCGCTTTATTGGGTAGACAAACCTCGTACGTCCACTCACTGGACACATTATTAGAAATACTAACCTCATACTTCTATTCGCTGGCCGCTTTATTGGGTAGACAAACCTCGTACGTCCACTCACTGGACACATTATTAGAAATACTAACCTCATACTTCTATTCGCTGGCCGCTTTATTGGGTAGACAAACCTCGTACGTCCACTCACTGGACACATTATTAGAAATACTAACCTCATACTTCTATTCGCTGGCCGCTTTATTGGGTTGACAAACCTCGTACGTCCACTCACTGGACATATTATTAGGAACAATATCCTCATACTTCTATTCGCTGGCCGCTTTATTGGGTTGACAAACCTCGTACGTCCACTCACTGGACACATTATTAGGAACAATATCCTCATACTTCTATTCGCTGGCCGCTTTATTGGGTAGACAAACCTCGTACGTCCACTCACTGGACACATTATTAGAAATACTAACCTCATACTTCTATTCGCTGGCCGCTTTATTGGGTTGACAAACCTCGTACGTCCACTCACTGGACATATTATTAGGAACAATATCCTCATACTTCTATTCGCTGGCCGCTTTATTGGGTTGACAAACCTCGTACGTCCACTCACTGGACACATTATTAGGAACAATATCCTCATACTTCTATTCGCTGGCCGCTTTATTGGGTAGACAAACCTCGTACGTCCACTCACTGGACACATTATTAGAAATACTAACCTCATACTTCTATTCGCTGGCCGCTTTATTGGGTAGACAAACCTCGTACGTCCACTCACTGGACACATTATTAGAAATACTAACCTCATACTTCTATTCACTGGCCACTTTATTGGAAACAATAAGCTCATAATTCTATTCGCTGGCCACTTTATTCAATAGACAAACCTTGTATGTCCACTCACTGACCACTTTGGTAAAAACACTGACCTCGTACTTGTACTCCATTACAAACAATGGGCCCAACTATTTTCATAGCTATTTTTCTATGGCTTGATGGTCCTTAGATATGAATGACATATTGACCCACACTTCACTCCTTCGAAAGGTCGAGGCTTAATCCTCAAACAGCACCAAACAATAATCAACACTCGAACACAGCTGCTGTGTGTATAACTCCAACATCCACACCATAAACGTGCATGCTTGTAATGCAAAGCATAGTCAAGCAAAGCTACCAGTGGCCATCACCATCTCTGGAGCTTCGCAGAAGCAGATGGGGCTCAGAAGGAGGAAACAGGAGATGTTTAATTCGGTCGTACTACGCGGCGCTGAGCAGATGCTCCTCCATCTCGGAGGCAGAGCTGGTCCCAGTCTAACTGAACTGACTGCGCTTTAGCAATAAAGGCCCAAACTGAACTGAGACTAAGCGAACACTTTGCTGTTGATTACGTTTTTTTAAACACAGTCATTCATCCATTTCGCCTTCGTGACTCCACTATCAACCCCCTCTGCCACACACATTTCCATATCAGGTCAGATTAAAAATTATACGCGGTCATTTGTTTTGTGTTAATAGAGGTCACAGATTGTCTCCTGAACATGATTAACTCCACCAATCAAAACGTCCACTGAAGCACATTAAGGTTACAACAGTATGGTAATGACACATTTTCTATGCATATGTTCGGCCCAAAGGTCGTCCAGTCCGCTGACCTCACCAGACCACAGCCCACTGTATAATAACATTCATGCATTTAAATAGAGAATTCTCATCAGGGCAAAGCAAATTCTGGCACGTCACTGATAAACACCTGCGTTTTTCTCAGGTGTCTCGGATTCTATGTGCTCTGTGCATACTATAGTGGAACGGGGCACTCGTAAAAATTATGGTTCTACAGTAGTTCTCGGCTCAGACATACAGTTCTATGGAAAAAACTAATAAAAGTATACACTAAAGATGGTCATTCAAGGGTTCTTTGGGAAAGACAATGGTTCTATACAGAGCCATCAACACTCAAAGTACCTTGTTGCATGATTAAAAATTCTTTGCCTTGTGAAATGGTTCTTCAGAGTGATGGAGAATGTGTTTTATATGGTTCTATACAGAACCTTTTTTTTTTAAACAAAGATTCTATAAAGCATCAAAAAGGGGTTCTTGTCTTGTAACAAACTTGACATTGCAGCAACAGAAGAACCCTTTTTGGTGCTATATTAAACCTATTTCAAAAAGGTTCTATCCAGAACCATCTACAGCACACATTGTCCATCAATCTGAAGAACCATTTCACCATGAAAAGAACCCTTTAATCATGCAAAAGGTTCTTTGAGTGTTCATGGCTCTATATAGGACCATTGAAGAACCATCAGTGCTGCTGGAGTTTTTAAACACCTCAGTGTCGCTGCTGGACTGAGAACAGTCCACCAACCAAAAATATCCAGCCAACAGCGTCCTGTGACCACTGATGAAGGACCAGAGGATGACCAACACAAACTGTGCAGCAGCAGATGAGCTGTCGTCTCTGACTTTATATCTACAAGGTGGACCGACAAGGTAGGTGTGTCTAATAGAGTGGACAGTGAGTGGACACAGTGTTTAAAACTCCAGCAGCACTGCTGTGTCTGATCCACTTGTACAGCACAACACACACTACCACACCACCACCTCATCAGTCATCATCTGGAGCCTATCCGAGCGGTCATCGGGTGGAAGGCAGGAAACACCCTGGACAGGTCACCGGTCCATCACAAGGCAGACACGCAGACATGAACATTCACACACACATTTACACCTAGGGGCAGTTTAGAGTGTCCAACCGGCATGACTGCATGTGACTGGACTGTGGGAGGAAACCCACGCGGGGACAGCGTACTAACTCCACACGGAAAGGACCCTGGCCACCCGGCCTGGGAGTCAAACACAGACCCTTACTGAGGAAGAGCCTGGAATGCCCTACTGGGGGGGCGCGAAGTTTTTATACAACAGTCTCTCAGTACTCCAAAGAACCCTTTTTAAGAGTGTGTGTTAAAAGCATTAACCAGACCATGTTTCCATTCATGGAGGACATGAATGTCTCTTAGTTGTCCAGCAGCTAAAACACTACAGCCTAACAAAGCAGATGGACTACTGAGCAGCATCATCTATTCAGCTGCTTTTAAAAGCTCACACCACATGCTAATTCACCTGTTCAGCTGAAGGCTTTGATTAAATCTGCCTCAAACTAAATGAGGCTTTCACAGCAGGTAAGACAGCAGGGTGGTCATTCCTTTCAGCTGAGGATACGCAAGAACATTCGCAATGTCCACAAGTTAGACACGGACAAACAACATCACAAACAGCCTCAATGACAATGACAGGAGCAATTTACTGAGATATGGTGCAGTCAGGGCTCCTGCACAGCTTTTACATTCAAATGTAAGGCTTTCTAATACAATTTTAAGGCCTAACCACATAAAAATGAATACAATGAGTGTGTCCCCATTCCGGGGGTTTATCCTTAGAAGGATGCGGTCTACAAAGGTGTGCCCTTCGACCGCTGTTCCTGCCCTTAGTGTCGCGGCCACAAAACACAGCTCGTCAAGTACTTATTTATTTATTTATTTTATTTTATTTTTACCCGATTTTCTCCCCAATTTAGCTGTTTCCAATTCCACCTGCTACTTAGGACTCCCCCAATGACACGATACTACCAACGCTAGGAGGGTGAAGGCAGCACAGGCTTCCTCCGAGACCTGTGAAACCAGCCACCGCTTCTTTTCAAACGGTCACTCACGCAACGTCACGGGACGGCCAAACACGCTCGGAGGACAGCGCCGACCGCCAGATCTGTTACGTCAGCTGACGGACGCCTACACTGACTAGCATCTTGTTGAGTGATCGGGGGGAAGGGGGGTGGGGGGGCACCCTACCCACCCAGAGAGAGCGAGGCCAATTGTGCTCTCTTGGACTCCCGTCTACGGACGGCTGCAGCATCACCAGGGATCGAACTCACGATTTTCCAACGCTTAGACGATTGAGCCGCTCGGGAGCCTTGTCAAGTTATTTTAAAGCTCTTTAAATATGGAGGCAGAAAATTTGATTAGTTGTTTATATTTTTTATATTTATAAGAGCTGGAGATGCTTCCCAACCAGCTAATGTTTTTATTTTTTTTAATGATGCATTTGTATCGTTACCCATTTTCCTCAGTTTAAACCCAATACTTATATTTAAAAGTGAACTATTCAGCCGCCGCTCGTTTCTCTGTCGACGGCATATTCTTGAATCCTTGCTGGCACACAATGAACCTTGGGATAGGTTGGGAGGCAAAGGATGCACCTGATGGATCCTTCGCTACCATGGAAAATAAGGACACATTCCTTGGCCACATATGAAGGAGCCTTCAAAAAGGGACAATTTTGTGGCGCCGCTGTGACGCAATCGGCCTTTGAACGCAGCCTCCAAAGGGTGCAGCCCCTGAAATGGGACACACTCAATTTGTGGTCAACTTTGTAATGAGGTGTCCCATCCTCTGTCCCATCATTCTGGTGGCATCATCTGACAACTTAATTAGTCCTAAATCCATTTTTTTTATTGTTCTTTTGGTTAAAGTTATAAACACATTTTTTCTAATCAATAACAGCAAACTAATGATGAGCCATTCAGCCGAATTGGTTCGGAGTTGAAAACACAACTACTGTCATACCTCCATCCGGATTAGCACCATCAGAGAACTCCAACTCCCAGAACTCCCTTGAGGATCATGTGACTGATGACGATCATTCCACTTCACCAGTCTACTGATATCTTTCACATGTCTTCCTTGTGCATGTGACCAATGACAGTTAGCAGTTAAAGCCCAGGCTTTAGTTGGTACTTTGTTCCTTTCTTGTGAGCTACTGAGTGTTTTCTCTTGTATTTGCCCGTTTGTTTTTCTGCCTGTTCTGGATTTTCGACTCTGCTTTTCGTCTCTGCCCTTATGGATTTTGATTTTATCTACATTTACAGCACTTAGCAGACGCTCTTTTCCAGAATGACTTACAAGAAGTGTAAGAGAAAGTCTAGAGAAAGTGTCTTTGCTGGTTACCAGTAGAGAAAACCAGTCCTGAGCTCAGATACTGCTAGAAACAAAAGTCACTGTAGATACCGAGAGAAAAAGGAACAGAGTGGAACAAAAACAGTGCAATACACTACAATACAATACACTATAATACACTACAATACATTACACTACACTACACCACAATACACTACACTACAATACACTACAATACATTACAGTACACTATAATACACTACAATACATTACACTACACTACAATACGATACAATACAACACACTACACTACACTGGTACAGTACATTACAATCAGTACTTACTTCAGTGCTCATTTAAGTGCTGACTGCCCTCTGGTTCTGTTTGCCGTTTTGTGTTTTTGAACAGTTTTGGATTTGACCATTGCCTTTGCTTCGATGACGAGTTTGGAGAAGTGTTTATCACTAGCATGACTGAGATTTCAGGATCCTCAGGACATCATCCCTCCTTCTTGCCAGCACTTAACAGGACCATAAGTCAACATTAATTATGTTAATTCACAGAGAAGCTCTGAGGCAGCAGCTCTGTGGTGCATCCAGAAAGCCTACTAGTCACATCTGTCTTTCTCTCCCTGTCTGTAAATATAGAAATATATAATATACTGATTGTTTTTGTTAGTTTAATAACTCCATATCATCATCATCAGTATATTTGATTTTCTACAGTAAATGAAAAATAAATGTTTTGCACCACATGTATTTGTTTTATCATATATATATATATATATATATATATATATATATATCGCATTATAAATACCGTTTTGGGATACAGTTATAAAGCACTAGTAAATCGTGCCACGTCTCAAGGAGACGATGTCACGCGACCGCTACAAAGAAATTATGCGGCAACGATTTGTTGTCGGCTTATATCATAAAATTTGTCAATGTATTTATACACAAATTCTGCCCTCCGGTCCTTTTCAAGAAAACGGCCTTAGTTAGACAGATCCCCAAAACCCACTTTTGACCAGACAAGACATGATGCCTGAGATGATTTCATCAAGAGGCCTGGCAGTGCATGTTCTTTGTCACATGATTGAACGAACTAACGAAACGAAATGAACTCCAACAAGGAAATGTTGAAATGATGTTAAACTGAAACACGGAAATACTCTTGAGTGTGTTTTACTCACACAATGAACAGTGGAAATGCGCGAGTAATCTCACCAAGCAAACACCAAGAAATGGGCTGCAGTTTGGCTTTCGATGTTAATAGGTCAAAAAAGCTGTCAATCAAAACGGGATTCAGCCTTTCAACTGCTCCTCCAATCATCTTGCAGAAGCTCTGCGTCCAGACCCACCCATCCACAGCTCCATTGACCCCCAGAGACGCTCAGTGTCCGGGAGCGGGACAAAATCGTGGCATTTATCCAATGACCGGCGAGTTTCGAAGCAATGAAAAAACCCGCTCCATGTGGTCCGGCTGAAGTGAACAGCCGCTCAGCTTCTGATGCATTTGTAGTGAATGAAATGTTAACACAACTGTACATATTTGACCAATTAATGTTTGACATTTTAGGGGAAGCTGAGCTTCCAACGCTTCCAACGCATTCCTTATCATTACCAAGACAATATACGTTGATCGCTTCACAGCAGGGGAGGGGGCTACATGAGGGCTTGTTTCCCTTATGAAGACTTTCATAGCTTTAGTCATTCTAGTGTTAATATCAGTAAAGCCTCTTTTTTCTGATTTCATCTGCGAGTGTCTGATCAGTTCTGGAGTGTTACAACTTTTAACTGATTTGGACTTGAGACTACGCCCTGTTGCTTTGAGTGTTTATTTGATAAAAAAAGAAATGACTGAATATTCCATCTTGTCACTACAAAACAATCATAACGTTACTGAAACTATCAGATGTTTCACTACTGACAATTTACAGCCAGTACAAACAGCTCTGAACAGCTGTACACACATATTATGTTTTTTGTAAAACGCGAAAAGTTCACGTAATTGTAAAAAATCTGTGTTTCAGTTGCGACAACTCAATGTTCCGCTCTGACTTTCAGACTTTGAGACACTTCGACTTCAAAACAATTGGGATCTACCTGTTCACCGTGTGGCCATGAGGGACAGGGATGCCGTCTTACTTCCTGCTCTGCAATGCGGGGGTGTGGCTGAAATAAGGCCCCGCCTACAGACTAATATTTCTTGTTTTGCTAGTGACATGAAAACATGGGACACCATTTTTGACGTTTTTTAAAATACATTCAACTTCACTTTAAAAGGAAAGGGTCTGTGCAGGATGTCTGTGGAGTGATTAATCATCTGTCAGTCTGATGGACGAGTCTGGGTTTGCCAGAAGAACGTGACCTGCCTGTCTGCACTGTGCCATCTGTAAAGTTTGGTGGAGGAGGGATAATGATATGGGGCTGTTTTTCAAAGGAGCCAAAAAGATCTTCTGTGTAAATTAAAGGGTTATTAGTTGCGAAAGACACTATTTTGGAATAGAAAGCACCCTATGAATGATGGTTTTGTATAGATTTAACCTGTTATCATGCCCAATAATGTTCAGGTTTTTGACTTGGGACCTCAGTTTGAACTAATTAAGTTCAACGGTCCATATTGCTGCTGTCCGAAGAAAATCTTGTCCATTTTTGTCATTTTTTAGTTTTTGACTCATGATTTGAACTCATAATTGCAAAACACATGTTGCCTTTTACATTGTGTGTAAATTTAATGAAGAATTGACCAAACGAAAGGCCCAAAATGACTGGGAAAGATGTCTGGTTTCATTGACTTACATTAAAAGTAGGTTTTTTCCTCCTGAAGTTACCATTTCAGAGATATGAGGTTTTCTTTCGACAACAGCGATATATATGTGGGTGCACTGCAGTAATGAGAACTAATTAAAAAAATTAAACAACTGAACTTTTTGGTTGCACCTTAGAGTGCTCCAAACAACCTTCTAAATTATATGAATACATTTTTATCTGCCCACTTCATGAGTCAGATACAGTTGAATCTGTGGTAGTTTTAACACAAATTAGGCCAATAAGGGTCAATGCCTGCCAACTAGATCTAAGCACACAATACAATTAATACAAATGTGGTTACACTTGATTTTCAAATGCACGTTTGGGTAAAATTCAGATATGGGATGCACTTTATAGCCAACTGTAAACAGGGCCTTATTTACCCCCAACTAAACTAAACTAATCTAAACTAATCTGGGACATTTTACATTAGACATATTGTTTTCCAGCCAAGTAAGTTCTTTAATTGTACTTTATTTCTGCAGCGTAACAAACCGTTGTACAACAGTGTTCAACCTTGCAGGGAGGAATGTAAATAAAGCTTTTTCAAAATGGGTAACATGAAAAATAAACACATACTACAAACTGATCTCCTTTCTCCACAAGCAGGACCCTCATATAAGGGCTGCTGACGTCTGTGAGGAATCGAACAAAAGCCTCCAGACTGTATGAGCAATGCTCAAATCCATCATTTTAGGTCTTTTTTTCTCCACTGCAGCCTCTGAAAAGTGCAGTCTTAGAAAAGATGGTTGGAGCACCTCCTGTGGAACTCCTGAATAGCATTTCTAATTATTCACCTTCAGTATAAAGAGGTTGTTGCGGGTTAAAACGAACAGCCTCTCATTAGTGGCCCTGAAGCCCAGCACAGGGTCACTGGACTCCACGCTGGCTACCTGTTGCTTGGCAACCTGGCCAACCTGGCGTCCCTGTTTGCGGTTGAAGAGCACCGTGTCCACTGGAGACGGCTGCCGATAGATAAAGACTCTCCTCAGGCACTCGGCCAGCGCGGCATAGGAGAAGTTGGGGGCGCAGGTTGCAAACTTTTTATCCCGCTTCGAAGCCTGAACGTAACCTGGATAAGGAGGGAGAGAAAGGCAGCACAAATGAGTGGTCACAGGAGTTATTCTTCCATCATTCCCAATGTTTTAACAAAATTCAGTGTAGAATACTAAAACTTTGATGCCCTGATAAAGGTCCTAGAGACACATTAGGATTGTCACTAGTGATAATATTAGTAATATTAATCTACCAAATACAAGCCCAATTCCAAAAACTTTGGGACGCTGTGTAAAATGTCAATAAAATGTAAATAAAACCAGAATGCAATGACTTGTGAATCTCATAGACCCATATTTTATTCACAATAGAACATCGAACACATATCAGATGTTGAAAGTGATTTTACTATTTCATGAAAAATACCAACTCATTAAGAACTTGATGGCTGAAACACATCTCAAAAAAGTTGGGACAGGGGCAACAAAAAGCAGGGAAATATAGATGGTACTAATATAAAAAACACCCGGAGGAGCAATTTGTAACTAACTCACATGACCGGGTATAAAAAGAGCATTTTAGAGAGTTTAGAGTCTCTCGGAAGTAAAAACTGCATCTAAAACGTGCGAAAACTGCATCTAAAAATTGTGGAACAATTTCAGAAAAATGTTCCTCAATGAAAAATTGCAAAGACTTTGGATATCCCACCATCTACAGTACATAATATCACCAAAGGACTGAGAGAACCTGTACCATGCAACTGGCCTCCTCACGTCCCAGACATTACAGACTGTTGTTAAAAGAAGAGGGGATGCTACACAATGGTGGACGTGGCCATGTCCTAACTTTTTTGAGAATGTGTTGCTGCTGTCTGTGACATCGGGGAGCGATGAGGCGAATGCACGTGCCGAGTAAAGCGAGATTTATTTTGGGCAAATCCAAGGTCAAAACGGTCCAGGTTCAAATAGCCAACATGAACAGATTAGGGTGCAGATAATGAACTACAACGTAGACTAAACATAGAGAACAAATTGCAACAGAGGCTAGAATAACAAACAGCAAGCAATACATTGAAACATACAGCACAAAGACCAACAACCACAAGGGGCAAACACAGGGCTTAAATAACACAAGGATGACGAGGGACAGGCGGAAAACAGGTGGAAAACAGGTGGAAACAATCGGGGCAGAGTCACAAAACAAGGGGCTGGACTGGGAATCAAAGCAAAAAGCACGGGGACTAGACCAGAAAGTAAACAGAAAAAGCACATGGAGGAGTGGGTGGAGCCAATCGTGACACTGTCAAGTATTAAACAAGTTCTTCATTTTGAATGAAGTGGTAAAATGTCTTGTCGCTACATCAGAGTAACGAGCTCCGCCCACTCGCTGTACATTCTGCTGTAAGCCCCGCCTTTTGAAGTTCAGCCATAAAACTGCTGCAATATCAGGTTCAGCTCAGTTTGGTCGGTTTCTCCAGATCAGTATTAATGTTGTTTTGTTCCAGCCGGTCTGTAAAGCTTCTTACAGCCCGTTTAGTTTGGCGAATGGTGTTGGGTTCATTTCTGGCTGATTCCAGGTTGTTCAGCTGTTCTTCTGTCACAGCTGCCGACTGAAAAGCTGCTCAGTGGTGATGACAGTTTGGGAATTTAATGTCGTCTCGTCTTCAGAGTCGGACCAAATCGGCTGTCGTCAGATAGTGTCTGTTTTCTGTTCGTGGCAAAGTAAGAAGGAAAACGTTCAAATGGCTTTAAAAACATGATGCTATGACGAAATAACAGCCCAGTTAGAACGCCTCTCAACCAATCAGGCTGCGTGGCCGGAAATGTTGTATAATTTATATGCCCACCCTTTGCAGTTATAACAGCTTCAAGTCTTCTGGGAAGGTTTTCCACAAAGTTTAGGAATGTAATGCCCCCTCCTCCAAACTTCACACTCAGCACAATACAGTCAGACAAGTACCGTCTCCTGGCAACCGCCAAACCCAGACTCGTCCATCGGATTTCCAGACGGAGAAGCGTGATTGGTCACTCCAGAGAACACGTCTCCACTGCTCTAGAGTCCAGTGGCGGCGCTTTACACCACTGCATTCCACACTTTGCATTGCGCTTGGTGATGTAAGGCTTGGATGCAGCTGCTCAGCCATGGAAACCCATTTCATGAAGCTCTCTACGCTGTTCTTGAGCTGATCTGAAGGCCACATGAAGTTTGGAGGTCTGTATTGAGTGACTCTGCAGAAAGGCGACTAGGGGCTTGGTTTTATACACCTGTGGCCATTGAAGTGATTGGAACACCTGAATTCAATTATATGGATGGGTGAGTGAACACTTCCGGAAATATAGTGCAAGTTATATTATACAACAACATATTCTATAACTTATCTCCATTCTATACAGCATTTTAGAATCCTCTGCAGGTTGTTTTTGAGGACACACAACATTTCTTCAGTTTTATCTACAGCTTCCTGAAGTCCTAATCATCCGAAAGCTGAAAGGTTCAACAAAATAAGCACATCAGAATCATTTTATACATCTACCTGCAGCCAAACCGTTTTTAAAATAATGAAAAGAGTGATTCCAAACCTTTGAGCACTAGTGTACATTCCACTATCTGTCTCAATCTGTCCTGTTCTGTGAATTTGTCTTCTTTATTTATTTTATATCTTGTTTTAAAAGCACTGTAGGCTTACTTAGCTGCAATACGTGTAGCTGACATTTTGGTCACTACTGGGACTGTGGCACACCACCACACATCACCACCACCACCACCACCACCAGTAAAAACTGGACCTGTCTTGCTCCAATGAGGCTCTGGAAGAACATTTCCTTTCGCTGTGCAAGTTTTAAGTTTCCCATTATAAATCCCACCACAGCATTTATTCACCGCCGCAGTTAACCCATCTGTGCAGTGAAACACCACATACACACGAGTGAACACACACACTAGGAGGCAGTGAGCACACTTGCCCGGAGCAATGGGCAGCCCTATCCACGGCACCTGGGGAGCAGCTGGGGGTTAGGTGTCTTGCTCAAGGACACTTCAGTCACATACTGTCAGCTCAAGGGATCAAACCAGTGACATTCCGGTCACAACGCTGGTTCCCTAACCTCCAGCCCACGACTGTACTGTATAAATGGATGGGATGACCTCTTCATGACTTGATTCTTGACCCTTGGCCAAAAACGCTGTTCTAGCTTAAATCATCACTTACTTGAATAACTCAAACTCAGAATAGCACAGCAAATGCAGCCTTGCAGGTCAAACTCATTAAGAATTACTGGAAAATTAAAACATTGGAATTCTGGAGCGAAAGCGTTTCAGCAGAAGGGAAACAGTAATTAGTCTCATGGTGAAGGGGGAAGCCGTCAGCTAGAACACATCTTTGTTGTCTTTAGTCAGCTCAAACTCTCAGCCAGCAAAAGGAAATGAAGCTGGTTAATCTTCTCTGAAAGACACTAAAGATGAAGACTTCACCCAAAATTACACCTTAAGCAGCACTTATGCTTCATGGGATTCCACTCCAGTTACAACACAGGTACAGCTGACACAGACCCAGGACAGCAGGGGCAGGAGCAGCGGGGATCAACAGCAGAGAGCAGGAGGTTCTTATTCTGACGAGTTTATTCCAGAGATGGGACTTGAGTCAGTGACCCGTACTAGAGGTCTACAACCTGAGCCGAGCCCAAGTCCATGTGACAAAAGTTCAGGTCAAGATGCACGTTGACCAGACTAATGATTGGACTCACCTATAAATAACTTGCCTTTAAATGACTCAGGATTTGACTCTGACTTGCCTTTAAATGACTCAGGATTTGACTCTGACTTGCCTTTAAATGGCTCAGGACTTCATGCAAACATGCCTTTAAATGACTCTGCATTTGACCCGGACTCGCCTATAAATGACTCAGAACTTGACCCGGACTTGCATTTAAATGGCTCAGGACTTCATGCAAACTTGCCTTTAAATGACTCTGCATTTGACACAGACTCACCTTTAAATGACTCAGAACTTGACTCTGACTTGCCTTTAAATGACTCAGAACTTGATCCAGACTTGCCTTTAAATGACTGAGGACTAGACTCTGATTCGCCTTTAAATGACTCAGAACTTGACTTGGAATCACCTTTTAATGACTTAGGACTTGATTCGGACTCGCCTTTAAATGACTCAGGACTTGACTTGGAATTGCTTTTAATTGACTCAGGACTTGATGCAGTCTTGCCTTTAAATTATTCAGGACATGACTCTGACTTGTCTTTAAATGACTCCAGACTTGACACAGACTTGCCTTTAAAATAACCCAGGAATTTAAATGACTTGCAACTCGAATAATCTTTAAATGAGCTGAAGTCGCTTTTAAACAGTTTTAACAGACACGGACCGACTTTTCAAAGACTCGTGACTCAGACCCGCCTTTAAATGACTCGTGTCTCAACTTGGCCTATGACTTGTTGCTATACAAACTACAAACTAACCTACAGTTTCAAGTTTTGTTCGTTTTATTTAAACACCACATTTACTGCGTTTAAAGCTATACAGGTTTACTTTTACACAATGCAGTGCAGCTAATAAGACTAAACCAAAATTCCCTACAAAAGACTCAAGACTTGCACAAAGCGACTTGTGAAAATCTGTGGCTTGGAACAACGCACGGTTCTAACGGGGATAAAAATAGGATAAATAATGTCTGTTCATGATTGCTGAACATCATGATGGCGTGCTGCATTTAATGGCCAGGTTCATGAGTCACCGCAAGGTTTTGTTGTTGACTTGCCGCCGGGTAAAATCCACTTGAGCTGCAATTCAGATCCCCAGAGTTTTCTACATTTAAATCAGCAGCAGGTGCGCGGGAGTCAGGAGCAGCAGTACACAGGGATTGTGTCAGCGGGACTCACCCAGTGCGTTGAAGGTAGCTGTGTGTTTCCACAGGTCATTGGGCTGCTCGGGCTGCGGCTGCCACAGCAAGGCATCCACATCGTGCCGGAGACAGAACGCCGGCATTTCAGATGGGTTTATGTCCACAGTGAACAGGTACTGATGGCTACCGAGGTTCACCTGGTGAAACAGGAACATAAAGCCTTTAGAACATGTCCTCCCAAGATAAGTCAAGGTAAAACACTTTAAAATGCACTGGATGAAAGATCCACTCACATCAACACACTGTCTTATTAGAATATTCAAATGAAAATTAAACTGACTAAAGGAATATTCAAATATATATAGTAAAATTAGTAATCATTACTGAACATTTTCTACGTGGAACTGCACAAAAGAGTGTATGAAAAAGTTTTTTTATGTGTATTTATGCCAGTAAATTTGCTATTTAACAACAGATTTCACACCGGTCAGGCAGAACATCCTGACCACCGCCTTGTTTCTACACTCATTGTCCATCTTATCAGCTCCACTTACTGGATATCTGCACTTTGTAGTTCTACAGTTACAGACTGTAGTCCATCTGTTTCTCTGATACTCTGTTACCCTGTTCTTCAGTGGTCAGCACCCCCATGGACCCTCACAGAGCAGGTACTATTTGGGTGGTGGGTCATTCTCAGCACTGCAGTAACACTGACGTGGTGGTGTGTTTGTGTGTGTTGCGCTGGTCTGAATGGATCAGACAGCAGTGCTGCTGGAGTTTTAAACACTGTGTCCACTCACTGTCCACTCTATTAGACACTCCTACCTTGTCGGTCCACCTTGTAGATGTAAAGTCAGAGACGACAGCTCATCTGCTGCTGCACAGTTTGTGTTGGTCGTCCTCTAGTACTTCATCAGTGGTCACAGGACGCTGCCCACAGGCTGGATATTTTTGGTTGGTGGACGATTCTCAGTCCAGCAGCGACACTGAGGTGTTTAAAAACTCCAGCAGCACTGCTGTGTCTGATCCACTCAGACCAGCACAACACACACGACATATCAGCATTACTGCTTATTATATTTATTTTATTATGTATTACCATAACTCAAAATGATGGGCTTTAACAACACACCATGTAACTTCGGTCCATGGTGGCAGTTTAGCCAAGCCAACGTAGTCAAACAGTTTTTACAGGCCACATTTAAACTGATTAACAGATTATTAGTTATTCATTCACACTAATAATCAATTATCAAAATATCTGTCTTTTGCAGCTGCCACTCCACTATGCCAACAGAAAAAGACATGAGAAATGGAGAGACCCATTTAAGTATATAAACACATTTCAACAGTCTCCATCCAAATGACAGCATGACGGGACTCATAACAGACAGAGCAGCGATACGACTGGCAGTTCTGGCAGTTCGTCAGGATGGGCTTTGGCCACCTTGACATCAGCCCAGATTAGCATCACTCTCGTACAAGCAGAGCCTGAAAAAAATAGGCTGAATAAAATGCCACTCTACAGATGACTGACATCTCCACAACCGCTTTCCCACTCGGATTCAGACCATGGTGTGAATCCAAGCTGTCAACACTTCCATTCTGAACTGCCACCTAACGATGTTCAAGCCCGGCAGGAGCTCGGATGCGTGTAACAAACTGGGAAAGAAATAATGGCTAATCATCAATGGCTGGATGACAGCAAGGCAAAACAAAAGACGTCTTACTGCTTTACAGTTCACAGGAACAGTTAGCACGCCACGCGCAGTTCCACATGCGGCCTCCAATGAATCTCAATTGTACAGGAATTTCTAAAAACATGGTTCTTACGCCACACTTTCCAGCAGCAAAGGAGATTAAGTGCAGTTAAGTGGATTCTGACTCGTCTCGTGCGGGTTCTGTCCTGGTCGTGGAACACTGGACCAACTCTTCACCCTCTTCTGGATTCTGGAAGGTTCATGGGAGTTTGCCCAACCAGTCCACATGTGCTTTGTGGATCTGGAGAAGGCATTCGACTGTGTTCCCCGGGGTATTCTGTGGGAGGTGTATCGGGAGTACGGGGTACATGGCTCTTTGCTACGAGCCATTCAGGCCCTGTACAAACAAAGCTGGAGTTTGGTTCGCATAGCCGGCAGTAAGTCAGACTCATTGCCAGTGAGAGTTGGACTCCGTCAGGGCTGCCCTTTGTCACCGGTTCTATTCATAATTTTTATGGATAGAATTTCTAGGCGCAGTCAGGGGATGGAGGGTGTCCGGTTTGGTGACCTCAGGGTCACATCGCTGCTGTTTGCAGATGATGTGGTCCTATTGGGGACATCAGGCCGCGAACTTCAGCTTTCGCTGGATCGGTTTGCAGCCGAGTGTGAAGCGGCAGGGATGAGAATCAGTACCTCCAAATCCGAGACCATGGTTCTCAGGCGGAAAAGGGTGGAGAGCCCTCTCTGGGTCGGGGATAGGCTCTTGCCTCAAGTGGAGGAGTTCAAGTATCTCGGGGTTTTGTTCACGAGTGATGGTACAAGGGAGCGGGAGATTGACAGGCGGATTGGTGCTGGGTCAGCAGTGATGCGGGCTCTTTACCGGTCTGTTGTGGTAAAGAAAGAGCTGAGCCATAAGGCAAGGCTCTCGATTTACCGGTCGATCTACGTTCCCACCCTCACCTATGGTCATGAGCTTTGGGTAATGACCGAAAGAATAAGATCGCGAATACAAGCGGCCGAAATGAGTTTCCTCCGCAGGGTGTCTGGACTCTCCCTTAGAGATAGGGTGAGAAGTTCAGTCATCCAGGAGGGACTCCGCTGCTTCTTCACATCGAGAGGAGTCAGCTGAGGTGGTTCTGGCATCTGGTTAGGATGCCTCCTGGACGCCTCCCTCGGGAGGTGTCACAGCCAAGTCCACCTGGGAGGAGACCCCGGGGAAGACCCAGGACACGCTGGCGTGACTATATCGCCCATCTGGCCTGGGAGCGCCTCGGAATCCCCCTTGGAGAGTTAGTGGAAGTGGCTGGGGAAAGGGAGGTCTGGGCCTCATTGCTTAGGATGCTGCCCCCGCGACCCTATTTTACTCACTGTATCATTTCTAGTCATTACGGTAGCTTTAGTGACCGGGAGACTGACAGACCAATCACATGCATTGTAAATATCACACATGACGCTACTCAGCCAATCAGATCTGTGCATTACGATGAGCACTGAGACTCGAGTGTGACGCCACACAGGGGAGGGACGAGGAGAGAAACAGCAGTCAGAAAAGAAAGTGAGTCAGAGGGAAGTTATTCCACCTGACAGTAAATACTGTTGAAATATCACTGAACTGGACTTTATTTGATCTGATATTCAGTTGTTGACTCCTTCAGATGTTGATATTCCTACTGGGCTACTTCAGTCAACAGTATATGGCACTGAATCATAATACAAGTTAGAGTATGATGTTCTGGACCTTCGCTTGAGGAAATTGTTTAACTGGACCTTAAAGACCCGTGGTCTAGTATATCTACCTTTCCCAAACGGACAGGGTAGTATATGTATGAAAATTGTAATTCCTATACTGTTTACTGGATTTGGATGTAAAAACCCTTAAATAAAAGCTGAAAGTCTGAGCTCATCACTTTGAGCTCATGTTCATTATTTAATTTTCACTTACTTGAACTCGAAACTCACAAGAACTCTGTCAATGTCTAAATGTTTACTGACTTGACTATAAAGCTGGGGCTACACTACAAGACATTCTGCCCGATTTTAATCCAACTTTGCTCTTTTCCGACAACTTTCCCACAAACTGACGGCAGGCCAGGAGCTCCACCAGATCTCCATCGACAGGTCAGATGATCTGGTGGTGTGAGAGGCGAAACGAGTCACTCTTCAGCTCTCCGATTGAGCTCTACAGTGATCAGACTCTGTGATATTTTCCAAACATTAGATTTTTACGGGTCAAAACGTTCATGAGTAGATTAGCGTAAAATAGACGCTTACGGCTTTAAACAATTCACTGTTGTCTTGACGTTGAGGCCACTGGTGCGTTCAAATTGGGTGAACATTGGAGAACTTTAGCAAGCAGTTTTCTGTTTTCCACAAACTTTTACCACGACTCTCAAACAGCTCAGGAGGTAGTTCTCCATGAACTGAAAGGGAACAAAGTTTTTTCACAAAATCGTTCAAATGTAACTGTTCATAGAGAAGTTTGCCACAAACATTTGCTGCTTTCCCATCTGTTCCATCAGAGCACATCTTCTCTGCAGCAGGGAGTGAATATCTGCTCTCAGAGGACAGCGAGTCTCTCAAGATCACGCAGAGATGCAGACTTTCCTCCCTTTCATTCAGTTGTATTATTTTATTGCTGCTACTCTGCACATCCTTGGTTTTAAGTTGTGATGGGACAAAGATTCTGGAATGTTATTTCTCTTTTGTATTAGCTGGAATTTACAGTTCAGTAAAACTGTTCAGTGAGCTACATAAAGCCTGTAACACACTTCACGCAGACGCTTCCAGCTACGCTGACGGGGTTTTACACATAGCTGCGTTCAAAAATACGCAAGCTGCATTCTAAGCGTTACAGCAAGGGGCGCCGTAACTTCAGCCAAGCTGGACCAAGCGGCCTTGTACCCTCAGTGAGCTTCCCAACTGTCACAGCAGACGAGCAGTTGAGTCTCACGCAAAGACGGCATAGAAATATGATTATCGCATTTCCAGTCCAAGAGAAGAGGTAAAGCAGCTCACGCTCTTCTACTGTCCACCTGTAGCTGTTGAGGCTGCTGGAATAGCAGTAGATCCCACTATGATTTGTCCTCTATCGCCCCCTTCAGTAGAGTGTTTTAACCTTCACAGCAACGTGAGAACGCATGGTGAGCTTGTACAGAAGGACCGAGCGGTTGAGCTGCGCTGGCGTAAAAGTGTGTTTCGGGCCTAAGGGTTCATAATCCATATAATCATTTGTTCGTTTCAACAATCGATTGATTATTCGCCTATCAAACTAGTTGTTGGTTGCAGCCCTTGCCTGTATCTTGTGATAATGGGGACTTTTTTTGTGTAGCTGAAATCTGTTATGCATGTACCCTTTTACTGTCGTATCGTTTAGTGTGCACGCCCTCACAACAGAACAAGAACCTGATCTAGCCGTTGAAGCAACAGAGAAACCAGAGATCGATGAAGGGAAAATGAATTTCTGCTGCAGATCTAGCAAGAGTAGGGCTTAGTTATGCGTTCTCCCTGCCCTCATATAACACAATATACCGGGCAGAAAAAAAAGAAACAGAGTGCAGTTTCAGGCCAGCACACAAGGGCAATTTCTGCCCATAGCGCAATTATGTAGAAACAGCAGAGTGTCTCCAGCTTTGTACCGAGAGGCGTGGATTAGGCTGACTTTTCCAAGCGGTGTCAACTCCAGGCAGTCAGGAAGTAACAAGAGGGCGGATAATGAAACACGTCTCTAAATAACAAAAAAGTTTTACCAGCTTCATTATATTCAAGCGCTTTTTCCAACACCTTGGAGAAGAACTCATAAGCTTACGAGGTTTAATTACCAAACACAGGGCCTAAACCTGCAAGAAGAAAATGGCACAGAACGTTCAGGATCTGCATATCGTCTTAGAGCGATCTTATTTCTGTCACACGGCAGGATCGTGTTATTCTAGATAATAACCAACCACTTCACAAGACACTCGTTAATAGGAAAGGCATATAGAGTCATTCCTCTTGGTAATATGCTGGGGGAATGCAATCAGCGTTTAATGAAACATCCTCTACCTCGACTGAAACAGCAAGACGGGAAGCTTTTAATATGTGATTCGAGAGGATCTACGGTAAATGTCAAAGCTTTTTCCGAACCAGTATCTGCCTTAGCTCAATTCGACAGGTCAGGTGTGAGTCAGAGGAGATGCGTCACACTGAAGGAGCACCTGAAGACCTTTCGGCTCTGGTCCCATATCCAGCTGGGGCACACAAACGTGCAATTGGAAGTCTCGGGGGCAGAGTCTTCAGCAGCGCCAAGTGCGAGGCTTCTTCAGGGACTGAGTGCACTCAGAGAAAGGTCAGCATCAAAGCAAGTGATTTAGCAAGATGGAGAGTTGATACTGTCGATGGGAAGAAAAAAGAAGCAAGAACCAAAGAGGGTTCTTCTTCTTTCCTCTGTAAATGGAGCACCTGCTCCGAGAGACATGCGGTACACAAAAGGTGCATTAAGCATTGGAACAGAAACCGGTGGAGACGGAAAAGCACCGGCGGCTCTCTGGAAAGGGAGACTGATAAGAGCGAGAAAATAAAATGTCTTTTATAAGCTCAGAAACAGAAAGAATTAGCCAGACATTAATACAAAGCATGGAATGCAACTTCCTGGTGGGTCCATCTGCCCAACGTGAACGAGCGAACTCCAGCTAACTCCAAAGAAACCGAAAATATGCTGGACATTTTTTCCCAGCTCAGTATCTGTTCAATTAATCCCGGCAACAGTTAGTACTGGCCACGCAAGCTGATTGGTTGAGAGGTGTTCTAACACCATAACATCACATCACAGGTGTATTCACAAACACTGTATAACTCCTCTGAGACGCCGTTGCTAAGCAACGACTGACAGTTGTAGGAGACGCTCAAGCCATTTGAACGTTTGTACTTCTTACTTTACGCACAAACAGAAAAAGGATACTTTCAAGATCACATCTGACTGACAGCCGATTTGGTCCGACTCTGAAGATGAGACGACACTAAATTCCCAAACGGTCAGTTGGTCTGTGTGGAGCTGGAGAACGAACTGCCGGCTGAGCAGTGAGTGGGCAGAACTTGTTACTCTGATGCAGCAACAAGCTGCTTGTTAAGGAACCAAAATTTGACGGAAGGAACTAAACATTAAAACATTTAAACGCCGCATTATGGCCCAGTTTATTAATCAAGCACTGCTCACTGCTGCTCATCTCCCTCTGACTGGACTCACTGGACGTGATGCTCGTTGTCATGGTAACATCTACTCTAAGCGGTTCTCTACACATTTGCATAATTTTGGATCTGGTTACTTGTAGTGTGAATGTAAACAGAGGTTTTCCATAAACACTTCAGTCTGAATCTATAAGTGGAAAGTATTAAATCAGACTGGCAAAAATCTTTGCATGTAAATCCATTCAGTGGTGTTGAGGTCCGGACTCTGGGGCGGTCAGTCCATTGTCCAGCTTCTTTGTCTGGTGTGTCCGTCTCCTTTTCTCAGTGAGGTTCTTCTTGATCAGCTACACGTCCTTTCAGACCCACAGCGCAGAGTGGTCTTCTCACAGTGGAAAGATGGACAGAAACCCCTGTGGATGTTTTCTGATCTGAAGCAGCTTGATCTTCTCCTCTCTCTCAGAGATCAAAGCTTTCAGTGCTGTTTGGGGGCAGTTTTGGGGTCTACAAAGTCTTCCAGGTGATTGTTAGGGGACTTATTTTCTCTGCAGCATTTAATCATTTTTTGAACTTCATTTACTTTCCTTTGTCTCTCTTCTTTCTTATTCAAGCGCATTATCTCCTCAGAAATACCTCCTGATAAATGAAGTACTGTATAGTAAGAAATTATTGACCACAATAACAAATAAGTTCTTCAATTTATTCCCCTCCACAAGATTTTCTCCAACTGCTCCTCAGAGAAGCTGAAGGCTGCCTAACACTCATTGTGAGGTCTTTAAATCCCGAGATACTCCTCACAAGTCACTGATTTGGGTTTGACGTAATAAACACACACCTCCTTTAAATGCAGATGAGTCACGGCACTGAAAATTCAGAATGGATTTCTTAGTAAAAGTCAATGCAATCTTTCAATTACCACAGCTGCAGCTGCCTGGAAAGGGTCAGGAGCGTAAATCGCCATGACATCAACAGCGTTGAGGCTGCTACAAAAAAAACCCAAACATATACACACATTAATAAACGGCTGAGAAGTCATTTACGCAATCAGTCTCGACGTGCTCGGGTTCTCTGGCTGTATAAGTCCAAACGCAGTCATGTTCTAGCTTTGGACGCAATGACGGCAACAGACCGATTCAATTTTTTAAAATATGCACTACATCTTATGGCTGTAGATCATTATGACCAAGGAACCCGTTTCTGGATTTATTGGACATGCTTTTTCATGAAGAAGTTTCAGGGTCAACCATGGGTCACAAATCACAGCCATGCACCCGGTTCATTTTATACCTTTTCATTTATGTAGGCCATCATAACCAAAGTAAGGCATAAATACTGGTCACATTGTATGGGGTTTTGTTCCCCGTCTGCAGCCTCACGTTTTTCATTCCGACTGTCTAGTCGGACTCTGTAGGTGACTAAATCTTCAGTTTCTTCACAGGTCAAACCATTTACAGCATTTAGCAGACGCTCTTATCCAGAGCGACTTACAAGAAGTGCTTTGTACACAAGGATTCTCTACACAGACAAACAGTACAAACCTTGTATTGTGTGCACATAATGCAGAACTAAGAGACATGAAGTACCTAGCAGGGTAACAGGAGCTACAGAAACATTCCAAAAAGCAGGATTTAATGAGCGGAACTGAAGAAGCTTAAATGGGAACTCCCCCGATTTTGCAAAATTACTGTAAATAAAATCATTCAGAGTGGTTTGGTGTGAAATGTGTCTTTCTAGAGAATAGTTCGCTATTGTAATACTACAAACCAGACGTCTGTATGTCTACACTACAAATATCACCATTTCATATACTATAAAAAATTACCAGTGAACTCTGTATCATAACGTTTTATATGTCATGCTGATAACAGTAAAATTGTGCCAAATTAAAATTTTTTTTTTTTTTTTTTAAATCATTTTTTGAGTACTACTTTTTTCCTTACAGCGCCCTGAATGTACCCTCTCCGCCCGGCACGTTTGTGTTGTTTGGGTTGGCAGTGTTGCGTCACACAGTCAGCAAAAAATGTTCTTCATCAGAGGAGCTGCGACAGACCACATTTGCACTCGCTGCCCGACCCCATAAACTGGTGACCAGAGCAGCAAGTAGCTGGTTGTTAACATCATCAATTTCACTCTGGGTTCATCTGCTTCGGTGCTGGTGTTACATCCAAATTCTATCCAATTAAGAGTAATCTTAAAGAAAACCTCTTGGTGCTGAAGCTTTAAGAGGCTTAAAGGGGCCGAGCCCAACTCCTGAAAAACACCCCCAGCTCTCTATGCTGTTCTTGAGCTGATCTGAAGGCCACATGTAGTTTGGAGGTCTGTAGTGATTGACTCTGCAGAAAGTCGGTGACCTCTGGGCACTATGCCCCTCAGCATCCGCTGACCGCTCTGTCATTTTACGTGGCCGACCACTTCATGGCTGAGTTGCTGTCGTTCCCAATCGCTTCCACTTTGTTATAATCCCACTGACAGTGGACTGTGGAATATTTAGTAGTGAGGAAATTTCACGACTGGACTTGCTGCACAGGTGGCGTCCGATCACGGCACCACGCTGGAATTCACTGAGCTCCTGAGAGCGACCCATTTTTCACTAATGTCTGTAGAAGCAGTCTGCAGGCCTAGGGGCTCGGCTTTATACACCTGTGGCCATGGAAGTGACTGGAACACCTGAATTCAATGATTTGGATGGGTGAGTGAATACTTTTGGAAATACAGTGCATCAATTGAAAAAACAGGCTCTCAGACCTCATCCTGTCAGCTTCTAAACGTAAAAATCATTTATACCAACATAGATATGAAAATAAATAATTCTACTTCTAATAAATCCTGCCTTCTGCCCGATGACAGCTGGGATAGGCACCCCCCATGACCCAGAAGGAGAAGCGGCTTAGAAGGTGTGTGTGTGTACTTCTAATAAGTTAATAATTCTATACTGAAAATGATATTTAACCATATTCACGTCACCTCACATTCAGCCACCACCACAATTCAAACCCTAATAGAAAGAACAGTCATACTGAGTGAAAGGAGGCTGAAGTAGTCTTTCACATCATAGAAACATCTGGTGGGTCTCAGGACAAACACCACCCCCTGCCATGAAAAATCTGTGAAGTGAGGCATATTTAGTTTTTAAACATATTTTATACAAAATGCTACAAAATTAAACTACAAAATACTATAAATATTGGGCTGAACGGTACAAATACTGTGATCCACAAACACATTTACAAATGAAACCGCCAGAATGATTTTCAATCTTAGTAAATCACACTGCAGGTGCTAAATCCATGTATTTGCACTGACAGCTCCCTGTATTTTGCACCATTTGGAAGACAAGGAGCTGGAGAACGAACTGCCGGCTGAGCAGCGAGTGGGCGGAGCTCGTTACTCTGACGTAGCACCAAGCTGCTCGTTAAAGAGCTATAATTAGGAGGAAGGAACTGAACATTAAAACATATTAAACGCCGCGTTCACGGCCAGTTTATTCATTTCTTACTGTATTTATTTAACTGCTGTATTAAAGCAGTAGAGACACTCGAGGAGGGAGTATCACCAATAACATCACGGCTGTGATGATCTACGGCCACCAGATCACACGGGATGTTCTCACGATAACGCACTCCCTCTCAGGTTCTACTGCTTAAGCATGGTCAGTTTTGAACTTTATGCAGATGACAAAGAGATCAACGATACAATCTTTGCTCATTGACCATCTTTATCTGTGACCTATGCAGTGATGATTTGTTTATATTTTTCACTCTGGCAGGTTTTCTGCTGCAGTGCTGACTTCATACTATGGGATACATCTCATTAGCTGAGATTGTGCTGAATATGAGGATATATCATGCTTAATGCTCAGCATCCAATCCAAAGTCACCATCATCAGGCAAGGCATAAAGGTAAGCAAAGGCAGAAGGGTCTTCATGTAGGCCTGAGAGGTTCAAGGTGCAACACAACAAGAAATGAGATTGGAATTCCTCACATTTGCCCGCCGAATGCTCATCATGTCACACTCAGCCAAGAGCATTTACAGTTGCTCACAGTGCTCGCGAACGGATAAAAGGATTCTCTTTATTAGGAAAGTTTTAACAACTATTTTTTGTTTTCTTCCAGTAGCTTTAACCAAGGTTTATTCGAGTGCCTTGGAAGACCAAGCATAGCGCAGCAGTTCACTGACCAAAGCGTGTGAGAGGTACATGCGTTGTCTTACCACATGGGTGGGCTTCAGGGTGGCTCCGTCAAATCGCATTAGCGTCGAACTGTCCTCTGGAAAGCCATCACAATCCTCCAGCTCCTGAGCATTACACGGGGGCTTGTCTTTCTCCGGGTTAGGATTCTAAAAAGACAATATAGCACATGGGGTGAAGTATTAAAAGGAAAAGTAATCCAGAGAGAAACGGGTGCAGGAGAAAATATTACTGTATAAACAAACAGGATCCAGACAGGGCTGCCTACTACACTTGACAGGAAAGCTGGAGACTTTGCATCTCAAATAACCAACATTAGGAAGTCCAGCATGTTGAATGGAGCAGTGGAAGACTTTATGAATATCCAGAATGCCTGATCTTTAAAACATTGTAGCCAAAGACATTAAACAAACAATATAACAATGCCTTTCAGTGTCTATTACACATTTTCAATATGCACTGTGTAAGTAATTCCTGAATAAAATGATCTACTAGTTATTTATTACTTGCCCTGCGATGGACTTGTGACCTGTCCAGGGTGTTTCCTGCCCTCTGCCCAGTGAGCACTGGGATAGACTCCAGCACCCCCCCATGGCCCAGGAGGACAAGTGGCTTAGATATTAAGTGATTGAGCAATTACCAGAGTCGGTTTATGAGGAGCCTGGCCACTTCCTATTTCCCCTATTATATCAAAAACAGCAGAGGGCATCCGTGAGCGAGTGCTCAATGAAGGGGAGTGAATGGAGCTCAAAAGCTAAAAACAAAGAGTTAAAATAGTTTCAAATCACTCGCCCAGAACTATCCTTTCATTTTAGACAGTAAAAGGACGTAAATCACTAAAATAGCAGAGAAATCTTACCTGTATGTTTCCTTTTTCTACAGTTAACGGGTTTTGGGCAGCAGAACGCTGGCATTGCTGCTACCGAGTGCTGATTGGTTGGCAAGCGAAGCAGCTCACTGGCTGTTCACGCTCACTGGCGTCATGGACATACATGAGGCGCCGTTTTAAAGTCCTATAACGAGTTTAAAAGCTTTTAAAAATTTAACAGCAGTGTTAAAATGTTTTATGCTGCTCATTCGTCAGGAAATAAATATATTCTTTTACATTAAAAATGTTTCAGCACTTATAAACTGTTTTTGCTCAGACGCTCCATCTAAACCCAGGATGGTTTGTTATAGGAGGCTAATGTTATATTAGCGTAAAGTCCAGCTTATTGATGACGCCACACTGGGGCATGTTTAGGGAACAAAGACAATGGGCAAATAATACATCAAAATATTGAAAAATGTATTATTCAACACATTAATTGTCTGTTTACTTTAATACTTTCTATGTGCCCCCCCTCCCCATAATATTCTGGCCATGCCACCTGTGTATCTACACAGAGCCTGTGTTTAAATCAGTAGAGCAGGATTACTGATGGGCCCTGGGCTGTTGTGACTGATGAGGGAGGATGAGGATGAAGACAGGCAGACAACGAGAGGGAAACAACATCACACCAACCAGTTCTTCAGCAGTGAGGTGAGCGAGTCTGAGGTGGAGCTGTGCTGCCTGCTCCTCGTTCATGATGTACTCCCCCTTCCTGTCGCCCAGCACCAGCTCACTCCACAGCGGACCCTCGCTGCGCTTCTGCAGGCTCACCTCCAGGCTGGACACATACATTACAGTCATTCCCAGCGGACACATGCATCGATGTATGCATGCGTATATGATGTACACGTGCAAAAACATTAAATTCTGGAAACAATGAGCTTTAGGGGCAGTCGTGGGCTGGAGGTTAGGGATCTGGCCCTTTGACCGGAAGGTCGCGGTTCGATCCCCAGGGCCGACAGTCCATGACTGAGGTGTCCTTGAGCAAGACACCTAACCCCCAACTGCTCCCCGGGCGCTGTGGATAGGGCTGCCCACCACTCCGGGCAAGTGTGCTCACTGCCCCCTAGTGTGTGTGTATTCACTAGTGTGTATGTGGTGTTTCACTTCACAGATGGATTAAATGCGGAGGTGGAATTTCCCCGATTGTGGGATCAAAAAATTATCACTTAACTTCAATCACCAACGTTCTTACAAAGAAATTTCTTCTTCAAACCAACTTGTGCAGTTTTCCCGAAGATTCTGACACTGACCATGTTTTCGTGTTTGGGATTTGTTCTCAGGTAAGAACAGAACCTACTCACACTCAAGAGCTCAAAGGTGAGAACAGTTCTGTGCTTTAAGAACATGTGACGAATCTGATGTAGACTTTTTCTTAGAACCTTTTGCAAGAACACGTTTAGAAACAAACTTAGGATGATACTGGTGAACGAGGCCCAGTGTTTTAAATATGTAAACCAGCTTAGGCACAGCTAAAGTAATAAAATGATAAGAACAAAGCCAAAATATAACTGCTGTGGAACTTCTCGGCCTTCAAGCTGTAGATCCAAATCTATGTGCCTTTCAAATTACAATGGAGCAGAATCTGGAGGATGAGATGGTTTGCTGTGGAATAGTGGTTGATAAGCTGAGAGGAGATGTCAGGACTGGAAGGAATGGAGAGGTGAATCAAATGAATAATGCATGAAAGAATCCATAAACTACCTCTACTTTTATCAGTACGACTCAGTCACTCTGGTATGTAGTAATAAAGTTGAAATAACCGGTGTAGTGGTTACAAGCAGAGTTGATCACTGTAATGGTCTTCCTACTGCACTTCCTAAGAAAACTATACATCCTTCACAACTCGTACAAAATGCATCAGCATCCTAACAGAAACAACAGAGAGAGATCAGATCAGTCCTGCTTTAAAAGAGCTGCACTGGCTGCCTTCATCACTCAGAATAGAGTTTAAAGCTCTGATACTAGTTTTTAAAGCTCTAAATGTCCTTAAAGCTCCGCTTTACATCACAGAGTGTCTGTCTGTCTAAGTTCCAGCAAGTAATCTTAGATCTGCAGTTGCTGACCTTCTGAACAACTTCTGTAAAACACAGAGAACACAGAGAGGCTCTTTCAGTTACTCTGCTTCTAAACTGTGGAGCTCAGTTCACCTTTCATTAGACGGTCGAGCTCAGCGCTCACTTTTAAGAAGCATCTAAAAACGTCTCTCAGCTTTGAACTAAAACTCTACGTCTCCTGGTTTTTATCTTTTAATCTGATCTGTATCTTTTTCTTCTGATTCTAAATAAATACTAGTGATTTCTTCTATAACTGTTATATCACCTGTCTGTGAAGCACTTTGAGCTGCCACCAGCATGAAAAGTGCTATAGAAATAAAATTATTACTATTATTATTATTACTATTATTATAACAGTAGAACAGTAAATGGTTAGCAGTCATGAGATCTCAAGATGCATCTCACCTCTTGTCATCTTTAATGGTCCAGACACTGGCCTCAGGGTCCACTGGGGCAAAGAGCTGACCCTTCAGCAGGGGCGCGTAGTCCCGCACGCCAACACACAAGCAGTCCACCGAGAGTTTGAAGCGTATGTCGTCTTTCGTGGTGCCCTCTGGCAAACGGACACACACTGTGACGTCCTCCTCTGTCTGCTGCCAGAAGTAGATCGGTTCTACAAACAGAACACAGAACAATCAGCCTGTGAAACTGTGTCTCAGGAGACCTGCTGTAGTTACACTGCACTGCTGAAACTGTCAAACATAACAGGACGGCACCTAAAGCCCTTTTTAAGGCAGACAAAACTTTTCAGTGTTTCTTTTTTCTTTTTCATTTGTGAATAAAACTTTGCCCCAACAAAAATGTAGACAGACAGTATTGTGCAAAAGTCCCAAACACACATTTTCAAAATCTATTTATTTGTGTAGTTTGTGTTTATTTGCTGAGAAAAGTGTTAATATTTGAATAAACAAAATGTATAGAATATATATATATATATATATATATATATATATATATATATAAATAAAAATAGTGATTTTCTGGGTGTTAGTGTGTTTGTTTACCCATTTCCAAGCCTCTTCTCGAGGAAGCCCAGTATTAAACTATAATATAATATTATCCTTTTATCACAATAATGATAAATATCGTCATACTGGCCCAGCTCTAGTTTTATGTACCAAAAATGGTCTAAATCCCTTAAAATGAAGCTGGCTGCTTTTGTTACTGTGACTTTAAGACTGATGTATGTAAACGGGCTCTGTTATGATTGGCTTCATTGTACTGTGCCTCATTTAAAAAGCCCTCAGAAGTGAAACACTGCTTAGAAAGTGAAATGAATGGGCGGAGCTAAGTTACTACAGGCTGAACAGGTGGATGTATAAACAATCAGTTCAAAACAGGCTGGTTTCGCAGCTTAGCGTCCTCATACGGACTGGAGTGAGGACTAAACGGCATTTCTAAAACTTTACTACTTCAAACCAAATCTTTCCTTAAAATCAACTGCTCTTTACAGAAGAATCTAACTACTGCTATTTAAATACTGCTGGATTGCTATCCAATCAACTATTTACAGACAATTATAAAAAACACAAATCTCATGTGCATATTAACGTCATCTTTCACATCACAGTCTTAAGCTCAGACATGAAGCAGCTGATTGAATTTTATGTTGAACTCAGATTGAAATATAAAGACTTGGTGTCACTTCTCCAAATCAAACATGATTCTGCTGTTCGTGACGCAAACTGAGGCCGAGATCGAGTTTCCTCAGACAGTAAAAGCTACATTGACAGAAATCACAGAGAATAAACTCAAACTCAATAAACGTATGTTAGCTGTGCTAAAAACAAAGCTCAAATGTAGGCAGTGTCATTGGGCACCTCTAAAAGAGCATATATTTTGCATATATTTTGAGAGAACACATTTGCGAAGGAATGCATTTTTTGCGAGGGAACGCAGTGTCATTAACTTTTTAATCCACGGCCCCTTAGGGGCTCCACACAACACTGACTCACTGACACGCTGCATTAAACTTGTTTAATAGGACCCAGTAAGCTGTACGGATGCTTTGTAGTGACTGTTTCTAGCCGTTTTTGGTTTATTTATTTAGACGCATCTTGGTGTCTTCAAGTCTGATAAGAACCGTGAACAATTCATTAAAATACAGGCATCAGACTTGAAGTGATTCCACTTTCATTCAAAAAAACTTGTTGTGAAAAGGCCTTGACTCTGCAGTTTATACAGTTACAGTGCCTGTTGTTTACAGCCTCTCTAGAATTGGTCTAAATCTGTATTCTTACGATCAATCAGCTATTCAGTGTTTCATATACTTCCAGGAAAGTATCTAAATGCAAATTTTCATGGTCGCTTGATCAATATTACATCATATTGCGCACCCATAGCTGTCAGACAAAGACAGGGACATTGTCTCAGCAGATCCCTCTAGTTTGATGGATTACAGCCTCGTGGGGACTGACAAAAGACTCCACTGTGAACCTTCACCTTGGGAATGCACATTAACCCCCACGCTGCCCCTTTGATATTCCTTTGTGAAGCATAATGAACACATTCCTGTATGATCTTTCCAGTTCTCTCTCCCTCTCTCCATCTCTCCATCTCTCCATCTCTCCCTCCCTCCCTCCGTCTCTCCCTCTCCATCCGTCCGTCTCCCTCTCCCTCCCTCCGTCTCCCCTCTCCCTCCGTGTCCCCCTCCCTCTGTCCGTCTCTCCCTCCCTCAGTTTCCCTCCGTCCGTCCGTCTCTCGTCCGTATCTCTCCGTCCGTCCCCCTCTCCCTCCTTCCGTGTCCCCCTCCCTCGGTCCGTCTCTCCCTCCCTCAGTCTCCCTCTCTCCGTCTCTCCCTCCGTCCGTATCTCTCCGTCCGTCCGTCTCCCTCTCCCTCCCTCCGTCCGTCCGTCTCTCCCTCCCTCAGTCTCCCTCTCTCCGTCTCTCCCTCCTTCCGTCCGTCTCTCTCTCCCTCCTTCCGTCCGTCTCCATCTCCCTCCCTCCCTCTGGCCGTCTCTCCCTCTCCGTCCGTCCGTCTCCCTCTCCCTCCCTCCGTCTCCCCTCTCCCTCCCTCCGTCTCCCCTCTCCCTCCGTGTCCCCCTCCCACTGTCCGTCTCTCCCTCCCTCAGTTTCCCTCCGTCCGTCCGTCTCTCGTCCGTATCTCTCCGTCCGTCCCCCTCTCCCTCCCTCCGTGTCCCCCTCCCTCTGTCCGTCTCTCCCTCCCTCAGTTTCCCTCTCTCCGTCTCTCCCTCCGTCCGTATCTCTCCGTCCGTCCCCCTCTCCCTCCTTCCGTGTCCCCCTCCCTCGGTCCGTCTCTCCCTCCCTCAGTCTCCCTCTCTCCGTCTCTCCCTCCGTCCGTATCTCTCCGTCCGTCCGTCTCCCTCTCCCTCCCTCCGTCCGTCCGTCTCTCCCTCCCTCAGTCTCCCTCTCTCCGTCTCTCCCTCCTTCCGTCCGTCTCTCTCTCCCTCCTTCCGTCCGTCTCCATCTCCCTCCCTCCCTCTGGCCGTCTCTCCCTCTCCGTCCGTCCGTCTCCCTCTCCCTCCCTCCGTCTCCCCTCTCCCTCCCTCCGTCTCCCCTCTCCCTCCCTCCGTCTCCCCTCTCCCTCCGTGTCCCCCTCCCACTGTCCGTCTCTCCCTCCCTCAGTTTCCCTCCGTCCGTCCGTCTCTCGTCCGTATCTCTCCGTCCGTCCCCCTCTCCCTCCCTCCGTGTCCCCCTCCCTCTGTCCGTCTCTCCCTCCCTCAGTCTCCCTCTCTCCGTCTCTCCCTCCGTCCGTATCTCTCCGTCCGTCCGTCTCCCTCTCCCTCCCTCCGTCCGTCCGTCTCTCCCTCCCTCAGTCTCCCTCTCTCCGTCTCTCCCTCCTTCCGTCCGTCTCTCCCTCCCTCAGTCTCCCTCTCTCCGTCTCTCCCTCCTTCCGTCCGTCTCTCCCTCCTTCCGTCCGTCTCCATCTCCCTCCCTCCCCCTCCCTCTGGCCGTCTCTCCCTCCCTCCGTCTCTCCCTCCATCCATCTCTTCCTCCCTCTCTCTATCTGACTCTCTCACACACACACACACACACACACACAATTCTTTTTCTTTTCATTTGTTCCAAGAGTGGTCCTGGCAGATCCACCATCTCACATCTGTTTCATTCAATTCAAACCTCGTTACATGTTCACCTTTAATCCTGGCTAACACAGTGAGTTCTGACCACGAACCAGTATCTTCTCACAACAGCTGAGCTAAAATTCAGCCTTCAGATTCCTCTTCACTGAATGGCTCTTATTCGTCAAGCTGCATAGCAATGCGTGTAGATCGGAGTAGCAAAACTACTCCACGTCTGATTCATGGAACAGCTGTAGAACACTGACTTGAGCGCATCTCTTGAATCGTCTTCAGCTGTGTGAAAATGAGCATCTGCCCCGAGTCCATTGTTCACACGTAACA
The DNA here is from genome assembly GCF_015220715.1 of Pygocentrus nattereri. Taxonomy (NCBI): domain Eukaryota; kingdom Metazoa; phylum Chordata; class Actinopteri; order Characiformes; family Serrasalmidae; genus Pygocentrus; species Pygocentrus nattereri. The sequence goes on along the minus strand of NC_051211.1, from coordinate 4,743,385 downwards.
GGGGTGCACAACTCCGGTCCTGGAGGGCTGGCGTCCAGCACAGACTGGAGGTTTCCCACTTAAACACACCCACTAAACCTGCAATTTGGTGTGTCTTAGTAGACAGATCACCAAACTGTGCTGGACACCAGCCCTCTAGGACCAGAGGTGTGCACCCCTGATATATCACCCTCATACACAGCGGGGTCTAAAAGTCTGAGACCACTTGTGAAAATACTTTTTTTTTTTTTTTTTTATTTCTCCACAATTTTCTCATCTCCAATTTCACCTGTTAGTTAGGGCTCCCCCATCACACAATACTATCAACTCTCCAAGGGCGAACGCCAACACAGGAAGCACCACCGCATCTTTTCGAACTGCCACTCACGCCACGTCATTGGACAGCTGAACGCGCTCGGAGGAAAGTACCAACTGCCAGATCAGCTAACAGACGCCTGCATAAGTGTTATTTGCAGTCACTTTTTTGTTGTTGTTGTTTATATACAACCCCAATTCCAGTGAAGTTGGGACGGTGTGTAAAGCAAACACAGAGTACGATGATCTGCAAATCCTTTTCAACCTACATTCAACTGAATCCACTACAAAGACGAGATATTTAATGTTCAAACGGATAAACTTTAAAATATTCAAATATTCACTCATTTTGAATTTGATGCCTGCGACACGTTCCAAAGAAGTTGGGACAGGGGCAACAAAAGACTGGGAAAGTTGAGGAATGCTCAAAAAACACCTGTTTGGAACGTTCCACAGGTGAACAGGTTAATTGGAAACAGGTGAGTGTCATGATTGGGTATAAAGGGAGCATCCCTGAAAGGCTCAGTCGTTCACAAGCGAGGACGGGCGAGGTTCACCACTTAGTGAACAACTGCGTGAGCAAATAGTCCAACAGTTTAAGAACAACGTTTCTCAACGTGCAACTGCAAGGAATTTAGGGATTCCATCTTCTACAGTCCATAATATCAAAAGATTCAGAGAATCTGGAGAATTCTCTGCAGGTAAGCAGCAAGGCAGAAAACCAACATTGAATGCCCGTGACCTTCGACCCCTCAGGTGGCACTGGATTAAAAACCCACATCATTCTGTAACGGATATTCCCACATGGGCTCAGGACACTTCAGAAAACCACTGTCAGTGAACTCAGTTCGTCGCTCCTTCTACACGTGCAAGTTAAAACTCTGCCATGCAAAGCGAAGCCAGATATCAACAACACCCAGAAACGCCACCGGCTTCTCTGGGCCGAGCTCATCTGAGATGGACTGACGCAAAGTGGAAAAGTGTCCTGTGGTCTGACGCGTCCACATTTCACACTGTTTTTGGAAATCATGGACGTCGTGTCCTCCAGGCCAAAGAGGAAAAGGACTATCCGGATTGTTTTCAGCGCAAAGTTCAAAAGCCAGCATCTCTGATGGTGTGGGGGGTGTTAGTGCCCATGGCAGGGATAACCTGCACATCTGTGAAGGCACCATTAATGCTGAAAGGTACATCCAGGTTTTGGAGCAACATCTGCTGCCATCCAAGCAGCGTCTTTTTCAGGGACGTCCTGCTTATTTCAGCAAGACGATGCCGAGCCACATTCTGCACGTGTTACAACAGCGTGGCTTCGTAGTAAAAGAGTGCGGGTACTAGACTGACCTGCCTGCAGTCCAGACCGTCTCCCATTGAAAATGTGTGGCGCATTATGAAGCGGAGACCCCGGACTGCTGAGCAGCTGAAGCTGTACATCAAGCAGGAATGGGAAAGAATTCCACCTACAAAGCTTCAACAATCAGTGTCCTCAGTTCCCAAACGCTTATTGAGTGTTGTTAAAAGGAAAGGTGATGTAACACAGTGGGAAACTGTCCCAACTTCTTTGGAACGTGTTGCAGGCATCAAAATCAAAATGAGTGAATATTTGCAAAAAACAATAAAGTTTATCCGTTTGAACATTAAATATCTCGTCTTTGTAGTGTATTCAATTGAATAGAGGTTGAAAAGGATTTGCAAATCATCGTATTCTGTTTTTATTTGTTTTACACAATATCCCAACTTAAAAACACCCCATCCTAAAAATTCTGATAAATTAACTTCACAACAAGCCATTTTTCAGCCTATTAAAACATGTGCAGTCCAGCCAGATGCAAGATCAGTCACAGACATGCGTCAAAGACAAACGTGACCAGTAACAGTACTTGTGGTGAAGTTTAAGATTAAGTGACCCTTATTAGTCCCACAACGGGGAAATTTCACCTCCACATTTAACCCATCCATGCAGTGAAACACCACATACACTCTAGTGAGCACACACACACTAGGGGGCAGTGAGCACACTTGCCCAGAGCAGTGGGCAGCCCAATCCGCAGCGCCCGGGGAGCAGTTGGGGGTGAGGTGTCTTGCTCAAGGACACCTCAGTCATGTGCTGTCAGCTCTGGGGATCGAACCGGCGACCTTCCGGTCACAAGGCTGGATCCCTAACCTCCAGCCCATGACTGCCCCACAAGGAGCACACATGGCTCGTACCGAGTTGATCCGAACTGACCGGACACAACTTTAATGAGCACAATCCTGATGCTGCCTCAAGGACATCCAGAAGATCCCTGTCTAAACTTGAGGAAACATCACGGAGATCAGACTGGCGCCACTTCCTTCGCAACTTTGGCACTTCTTCTGGATCATGCAGATGACAGCAGATCATTATGTGGAAACAGTGGAGGTGGAGGTGTGCATTTAACTAGGGACTGTATAACAGAACAGGAGAAAAAAAAAAAAAAAAAAAAAAAAAGTAAGAGTAAGAGAGAAAGAAATGGAGTGAAAAAGACCGAGAGGGCTGATTCACACACACCTACATTTCATAATTTCTGGCAAAACCTTATTACTGAAATTGGAGCAATTTTCCCACGGCGAACTCTCAGATGAGCAAGCTGTGAATGTGACCCATGGGAACAGCCGCGGCTTCATTATTCTCTTTTGTTGTTGATCTAGTCAAGCGAGGTCTGAATGAGATAATGAGAAGGAGTGAGGTCGGCGTGATATCTGCGATACGGTGCACGTATGCATATATAGGCGTCCACATCCACAGCGCACCTCTATCAATCTCTCACCTCCTGTCTATCTTGTATGCATCACAGCTATTCAAACCCTGCTTTCCTTCATCTCTCTCGCCCTCGCTCTGCTCCCCATGGGTTCCTGCAAATGAGCATCCTTCCTTGCAGTGAGAGTTATCGTGCAGGCGTGTCAGAATTAGCGGTGTTTTGTGATTAGTGTTGCCCCCTCTCGCACAGGGTGCCTAATGCATCCCTAAAGTCTTTTCACAAAGCACCACACAGCTTCATACAACACAAGGATACGGAAAACTGAATGATCCATTAGCTCCCATACGTCAAAGCAAAAAACGTCCATGCGGTGAATAGAAAACAAGAGTTGTCCTTAATTTTCCGGTCTTGGAGGGAAAGCTATCCATGCCCTAACCAGCGGATGTGGACTGCAACCAATACATTTAGGCCTAAAAAAAAATTAAGTGGTTTGTTTCTGTGGGACGGAAGAATATCACAAATAAATAAATAAATAAATTCAGGTTTTTTGGGTACCAAATTATTGTTGCTCCCTGCAGTGTAGCAGGCATGTAGGCATGCATTGATACATGATCCTCAAGTGTCTGCCGCTGTACTGGGTAAAGTCAGTAGCTCTATCTAACCTAATTCAACCTATTCACCTATTCAACAGGTGCCTACAAATACTGATATTTACAGAAATCAGTGATACACAAGTCAAACACACCGAGTTTGACTGTCATTCTGAAATACAAACCCAGCTTCAAAAGTTGGGACAGTACCTGAGATGCAAAAGTAAATACAGAAAGCAGTAATTTATATATCTACTTTGATCTACTTGATATATTAGACAAGATACTTAATGTTTTATATTATGAACGTCATTGTTTTTGCTGTAAATCTAGGCTCATTCTGAAATTGATGACTAACATGTCTCAAAAAACAGCTGGGACAAGGGCAATTTAAGACTAGGAATATTGTAAAAATGTTCCAAAAACATTTTAACAAGGGTGATTCAAACAAAGATGGGCAAAAAAAGAAACGTCCAGGAAGGGCCAAGTCTTTTATAAGCAGGGATGAGTCGAGGCTCACCACTTTGCCAAAAAATACATCTGCAAAAAATCTGTTTAAGAACATTGTTCCTCATTAAGCATTTACATAGATTTTAGGTATTTTACACTCTATGGCACATAATATCATCAAAGGATTCAGGGAATCCAGAAAAAAAAAAAAAAATCATGGAAATAATGGATGAACAATGGGAACAATGGACAAATGGACAAACTGTTACCAGCATAAAGTTCAAAAGTCAGGTTCTGTCATGGTATAGGGGAGTATTAGTGGGTAACTTCTGTAAAAGCATTGTTACTTCTGAAAGATGAATGCGCATCTTTGAGCAACACATTAGATGCTGTCTTTTTCAGGGATGTTCATGCTTGTTTCAAGTGTAACAAAAGCATGTTTGTATATGTATAAAAGCGATAGAAAACGAAACGGAGTGTGTTATCTCGAAATAGCATCAAGGCCGTGATCTGGTCGCCATAGACCATCAAAGCTGTGATGTTACTGATGATAACACACTCCTCGGGTGCTCTACTGCTTTATACAACAGTTAAATGAATACAGTAAGAAATGAACAAACTGGCCGTGAACGCGGCGTTTAATGTTTTAATGTTCAGTTCCTTCCTCCTAATTATAGCTCCTTAACGAGCAGCTTGGTGCTACGTTAGAGTAACGAGCTCCGCCCACTAGCTGCTCAGCCAGCAGTTCGTTCTCCAGCTCCTAAGACTAAATTCCCAAATTGTCGTCACCACTGAGCAGCTGTTCAGTCCGCAGCTGTGACAGAAGAACGGCTGAACAACCTGGAATCAGCCATAAAGATCTGATCTTCAGAGTCGGACCAAATCAGACTGAGCCGTAAAACTGAGCCAATATCAGGTTCAGCTCAGTTTGGTCAGTTTCTCCAGATCAGTATTAATGTTGTTTTGTTCCAGCCGGTCTGTAAAGCTTCTTACAGCCCGTTTAGTCTGGCGAATGGCATTGGGTTCATTTCTGGCTGATTCCAGGTTGTTCCGACTGTAAAGCTGCTCAGTTGTGACGACAGTTTGGAAATTTTGTGTCGTCTAATCTTCAGAGTCGGACCAAATTGGCTGTCGGTCAAATGTGATCTTAAAAGTGTCCATTTACATATATATAGGGCTCTGTGCTGGGATGATCCCTGGACAATTTGGAGGTGATCACAGAAAGGAGGACACTTAAACTATTATCTAGCCTGGACAAAGCATCACATACCCCTCCAGCAGAGCACCTTCAGCAATAGATTCCTTCAAGTAGCAAGAAACGGTACAGGAGGTCTCTTTGCCAACAGCAATAACCCTGTACAACAGTTAATCACTGTACCAGGAAATCAAATTCTTCGAATAAGCCAGACATCTGTTCGCATTCTTTGAACTTGGTAGCAATGCTGCTACTGCATTGCAGCTAGCTTCCCATATTATTTCTGCACCAGACTGGATACTGTTGATCCTTTTTACTTTAATGCAGTTATTTGGAGGAGGTGTTTATAATTGCTTTACTGTTACTTTTCTTAAAACAAACGAAGTGAATTTTCTCTGATCACTCAGTCCAATTTGGAATGTTTCAAGATTTTACATAAGCAGGCTGAAAGAGGGCTATCTATAGAGTCGCACTGGAAAAATAAAGCTTAAATAAAGGGAGACAATAAAAAAACCCTCATCTCTCTCTCTCTCTCTCGCTCTCTCTCTCACTCTTTCAAAGTCTAGTGTTTTGTTTTGAAGCATTCTGTCCGTATGATTCCTTCTGTAGTTTCTATGGCTACCAGCTCAGGGACATTGTGTGAAACTACGGCAGCCTAAGCTCCAAAACGGGATTTTTTTTTTTTATCTTATAAAACAAGGAAACAAGTGTTTACAGTTTCATGCAGTCTTAGAGATCCAGAGTTATTACTGTTGTTTTGCTATACTATTTAAGTGTAGCTGACAAAGCCCATCTCCCTCAGTCACTGACGCGGTGTCAGACTTTCTGTTCAGGCCACCTGGTAGCACCTGTACCACTTGTGCTAACAGATTCAAATGTTCAGCAGCACAGATTAAATTTTAGGAGCACACAGAGGAGAACATTCAAAAACTTTATTATTGAAAACTAAACTGGCTTTATGAGATGTTCAGTGCGTCCCGAGGGTGCAGCAGTAACGCCACGGACTGCCGATCTGCCTTCTACGCTCTAGACTGGGGTTCAATCCCCTGCCTGGACAAGCACCCTACACTGTACCAATAAAAGAGTCCGTAGGCAAGACTCCTAACACTACCTTCACCAAAAAAAGTGTAAATAGATCAAATTGTAAATCGCTCTGGACAAGATCATCAGCCAAATGCCATAAATGCAAATGACATGTGCCGATGAGCCTAAGCAGCTCTGACACACCGAGGCATGGAGTCTCTGAATACCTCTGAAGGTGCCCTGTGGTATGTGGCAACAAGAAGATCCTTTTAGTTCAGTAAATTGCAAAGTGGAGCCACTGCAGATTGGACTTCTTGTTCCAGCACATCCCACAGATTGAGATCTGGGGAATTTGGAGGAACTCCATCATGTTCCTCAAACCACTCAGGAACAATGTGTGCAGTGTGGCAAGACATGTATCCTGTTGAAAGGGCCGCTGCCTCTGGGTCAGGTCAAGCCAAGTGAAAGTTTATTTATATAGCGCTTTTTACAACAGGTGTTGTCACAAAGCAGCTTTACTGAAAAAAAAAATCTGGGTCCGAGCCTCCATGAGCGACAGCGGCAAGAGAAACTCCCTCAAAGCAAGAGGAAGAAACCTTGAGAGGACCCAAGGCTCAGGAGGAGATACCCATCCTCCTTTCGACGACACTGGATAGCAAACCAGGGATTATCATCACTACGCAGGGGTGTACCTGCTCTGCACTCCCTCCCCTGGCTTGTCTTTCTCCCACAGTGCATCCCAGTTCCATCACTTCCACAGGTAAACGGTGCACATGCACCCAGCTGTCTGCCTGATAAGAGAACATGGGACTCAGTGGGCCAGGCCACTTTCTTCCATTGCTCCAGGTTCCAGTTCTGTCACTCCCATGACCATTGTAAGCCCTTTTGATGGCAGACAGGGGTCAGCATGGAAACTCTAACCATCATTTCTGTGAATTGTGCAACATTCTGTAGGTTCGGAACAGACAGCCTTTACCGCCTTTGCACATCGATGAGCCTTGGGCACCCAGGGAGCTGGGGTGGTAGGTGACCCTCCTTGGACCACTGTCGTCAGGTACTCAACACTGCTGACTAGGAGCACCCAACACGCCTTGCCATTTCAGAGATGTTCTGACACATTTATCTGACCATAACGACTTACACCTTCAATCACTCAGGTCATGCCTGCTCATGTCTCACGTCCAGCTCATCAACCACGAGAACTGGCTTTTCACTTGTCGTCTAATATATCCCCAACCTAGACATGCGTTGAGTCATTATGAGATAATCACGATTCCCATCATCTAAAGATAGTCATAATGTTTTGCCGTACATGCTTGAGAACTGACAAAATACAAGTGTTGGCCAATTTAAAGCACAAAAATGGATTCTGGAAACTATGTTTGCATTACTCAGACAAGAGAAGTCGTTCGGTCACTCGGCGTTAAAGCAGCAGGTTATTTTATGTCTAAAGAGAAGAAGAATTTGGTGATAGCTCATCTGAAGGGGCAGCTTCTAACTCTGGAGCTAGTCTGTGCCTAATCATTACTGCCAGTGCTGTTCTCACTGCAGGTTTGTTCTCACATGAGCTCTGTCATATGCTTCTCTTCAGACAGAGGAAGCAGCGCTTAGACGATTGCTAAATGCATCCATCTGAATTTGTTGAAGTTGTTTCAAAAAGGGGCGGCACGCTGGCGTGGTGGGTAGCGCTGTCGCCTCACAGCAAGGAGGGCCTGGGTTCGATTCCCCGGCCGGGTGACCAGGGTCCTCTCTGTGTGGAGTTTGCATGTTCTCCCCGTGTCTGCGTGGGTTTCCTCCGGGTTCTCCGGTTTCCTCCCACAGTCCAAAGACAGGAACTCATGGGGTTAACACATACATAGGCTAAGCCAAATGTATTGTTAAGTAGGGCTGGGTGATAATTTGATCATTTCATTTTCCAACAATCATGAAAACAAAATAATTAAGACGATGCGCTCGTTTTGTGTTGTGATATTAATCCAGCGCAATGTTTAATTAATTCCTTTGCAGCTTTGCACTTCCACCCCTCCCAAGAAGATCAACCTCATCAAATTTTTCTGGGTCTAATTTATTTATATTTACTTTTGTACATGTTTTGTAGTTTTCAGTAGGTTGTGGAGGAGCACTACAATCTTAATTATTTTGATTTTATTTTTGTTTATTATTTTTATATCATTTATTTAGATAGACATATTTCTAAGCTATATACACAATTCAATTAAATTATACCTTTTTCACCTTTCATTTGTTATTTTATATTTATTTAGATCGATCTCAGTCTATGTACCATATATAGTTTTTTTTTAAGTTAAATTTTTTTTTTTTAAGTTCAATAAACGCATTACGTTTCCAAAGTCAATAAGTAATTACTTTAAATAATCATGATCTCAACATTGGCCAAAATAATCATGATTATGATTTTTGCAATAATCGAGCAGCCCCAGTAACCCAGAGAGAAACCCCAGTAACTCTCACTGAAGTTCATCAGAAAGCACTGAGCAGACTCCCAACCCTGCACTGAGAGCGCGACCAGTCATTTCTCTGATTCATTCTTTTAAGAAAACAAAACAGGATGGCATCTGGACCTGATGTCATCTCAGGGAGGTATAAGCATGATGTGGCACCAGCCCACTGCGACATAAGAACATGACTAAAGAAACGTTCATCTCTTTCTTTACAGTCAACTTCTAGTTTCTTCGCTCATTGTCCAGTTTATCAGCTCCACTTACTGTATAGCTGCACTTTGTAGTTCTACAGTTACAGACTGTAGTCCATCTGTTTCTCTGATACTCTGTTACCCTGTTCTTCAGTGGTCAGGACCCCCATGGACCCTCACAGAGCAGGTATTGTTTGGGTGGTGGGTCATTCTCAGCACTGCAGTAACACTGACGTGGTGGTGGGTGTGTTAGTGTGTGTTGTGCTGGTGCGAGTGGATCAGACACAGCAGTGCTGCTGGAGTTTTTAAACACTGTGTCCACTCACTGTCCACTCTATTAGACACTCCTACCTCGTCGATCCGCCTTGTAGATGTAAAGTCAGAGACGACAGCTCATCTGCTGCTGCACAGTTTGTGTTGGTCATCCTCTAGTCCTTCGTCAGTGGTCACAGGACGCTGCCCACAGGACACTGTTGGCTGGATATTTTTGGTTGGTGGACTATTCTCAGTCCAGCAGCGACACTGAGGTGTTTAAAAACTCCAGCAGCTCTGCTGACATTACAGTGAAATGTAATGCATGTATTTACTTCCATGTTACTCCAAATAATGAGCCAGTTGCGAGATATTTGACTAAATCCTGTAGCTAGAACATGTTCAACACTTCATTATAATTTAGCTGAACTGCTGTGGAACCCATTATCCAGAAAAAATATCTAGTACTTTGGAGTTTGTACCTCACATTCACCTAGTTATTAACTAGAAACTTGGGAGGGATGGGGGGGGGGGGGGGGGGGGGGGCAGTAAAAGAAAGCATTACTGTAATTTGCAGCCCTCTATAACCACTAATTAACATCTTATTGTTGCTGATATCAATAACTATCTTTTCGCATTAAAGTAGAATGAGCAGACGACAGGTTAAAAACCTAAAGATCGATCTTGGATTCATTTTTCAGTCGGGACATAGCTAAAACGAACAACCAGAATAACTGTGACTGTTTATTATGTAAATAATTCACATTACTTAGCTATTCATAACAGTAAATGAATGCTAAAGGAATTTTATTTTGGGTTTTTTTTTGGTGTAGACCTTATATATTGTTCTTGAAGCATTGGTTGAATACAAGTTATGCCTTGATTGTACCTTATTAACTACAACATGTGCCTTATTTACCCCTCTGCCAGCTCAGGTTGTCACTTATTCATTCATATTCATGAGAAAAGTCAGAAACAATGACTAGGTTTACAGACTGAAACTCAAAATGATGCTAAATACTGGCTGAAAATTTAAAGTAAAAGTAGTGAAACATTAGTATGACAAACGTTAGTCTTTCGTTTACGTAGGTCAGTATTTAACACATTATTTAGGTCAATGTTTTGTTGTGCATCTCTTTTAGAAGATAGCTTGAAGTCTTCTAGGCATGGAGAGCACGAGTGTGCGCAGGCAATGCTCTGGCCTGTTGGATGGTCAGAGCAGGTCAGGTTTTAAACTGTTCTCATCACTTTCCGTCACTTCAGTTCAGTTTTCAAGCCTGATTTCTGAGTGTTCCTAAGAGACATTTTGACCGTTTAATTTAGATCAAGAAATGAGAAAAAAATGAAACGGTACACATTTCTTCACACACCAAACCAGCCAAGACATGCTTGGAGTCCAAATTTTGCTTCTTTAGTTCAGAACTGGTGCTACAAGGCTGACCTTGCTACTAAACACTAGACCTCAATAGTCACCCAAATACCTCAAATTATTTCTCTCAAACTGCAGCCAGGCCTCCAGCAAGGCTGTACAGACATATTGATGTGGTTCAGGACGCAGTACGACTCAAACACCTTCAAAGACGGGGCAAATATTTATGATATGAAGCTGAAGTCAGATATTCTCCAGCTTTTTGTTTGAAATTTCCCATTCCACCTTAAATGGTGCAGCAGTTACATTCTGGCGCTTCAGGGGTCAGAACTGCTGGACTATTTAAGGTGGAACGGGAAAGTTAGCTGCCTAGCTACTGAGTGATTGATGTGACTAGGGGTTTTTGATGCTTGTTATGAAGAAAACGACCAAAATACACCAAAACAACATGAAACCAAGATCATACAGCGGTTATCGGACTTTTAAGAGAGAAACTCACATTTGTGGGTTTCTTTTTTTTTGCTGGCACAGCTGCCTGTCTGTCTGCCTGCCTGTCTGTCTGCCTGTCTGTCTGTCTGTCTGCCTGTCTGCCTGCCTGTCTGCCTGCCTGTCTGCCTGCCTGTCTGCCTGCCTGCCTGTCTGCCTGCCTGTCTGCCTGCCTGTCTGTCTGCCTGTCTGTCTGCCTGTCTGTCTGCCTGTCTGTCTGCCTGTCTGCCTGCCTGTCACTCCGTTTGGAGTATCTGAAAAAAACTCTGGAGGGTCATGTAGCCCTAGAACTTTGCCCTACCCCTCTACCTCAGCAAAAATTGGGACGCCCTACCCCTTGACATCCACGCACAAAACAGAGGGCTAAGGGCTCGGTGGTAGGGGTGAGGGGTGAAACGCGATTTGGCCTTAGTGTTTGTAAGCGACATTAGACTCTGAGCTCCAGCACTAAATTAAAAAAAGGTAAATTTGGACTCCAAACATGTTTTGGCCAATCAACTACATTTGGGTCAAGTGGAAAATGTACTACTATGCAGTCTAAAGCAGTAACTTTCAGAATGTTTATGCACTGCTGAGAGAAGTATAGTGGATGATGGCTTTCCAGGAGTGAGCTCTGGTCTGAACATGACGTACGTGTGCATTTGGATCATCGGGTTTTTTTTCCGTGAGAGGGGCAAGGCAAGGGGTAGGGAAGGCAGCAGTGTGACGGACAGTTTTAGGAATACGTACAAATCAAAAATAAAACAGACGATGCCTAAACAGAAACTCTGGATAGTGACGATCATAAACAGCAATATTTTTCGCTCACCTGAGCGCTCAACCTCCATGTCCTCAGCTGCAGCCTCCTCCAGTGGAACTCCATCCACCTCCTTGAAGCTGAAGGGTCTTTCTGAAGCCACCATCAGCCCTTTCCCCTGAGGCTCCAGCGCAGCGTAGTGAGGGACTGACCTGCCCTTCATCAGCCTCCTCTTCCTCACTTCATACTTCTTCTCCTGACCTGGACGCAGTAAATCACGAAGAGTTAGTTGATAGGAGGTGATGATAGGAACCAGACGACGTCAGCACAATTTCCTCCTACATCACAAAGTTATTACAAGCTAGGAAGCTAAGAAATGCTGCCTGATCTCTCAGACATTGGTTTATGATAGTTTGGAGAAGGTTTTGGCCTAAAATGCGTTTTTTTTTTAAGTAAATTAATGTTGGAGATGTATGTGCAGAGCATTCTGGGGCAAAATAGATTGTACAGAAAACTTTACTTATTTTTTTCATTTTTCCCTATTTTAGCATCATCAACATTGCATATAAAAGCTCAGAAGACACATGTAGGTTCACTGGTGGTTTTGGATCGTATGTGAAATATACGTGTGCTGTACATACTGTGACGCCTGGTTCCCATCACCACCACTGTAAGGACATCTGGGTCGGTAAGAGTCTCTACAACGAACTGCTTCACATCAAACCACTGTGATTGAACGTCTACATCTGAACGACTGTATGACGCAGAAATGTTACGAACTGACACCACATTCTTCAAGCTAGTAAACATGAGTGACGCACAGGTCGTGAATTTTTATGGACGATTTCTTTACGACCAATTTGGCCAAAGGCTGATTTGTTTTGCTAATTTTTCAACCTGAAACTCAGCCTATTGGATTAAATGAACGCATGAAGCATGCTAGCACATTTCCAGAACTTTCTTTTAGCCAAATTCATAATATGAATAACATCATTTGCTCTTTCATGGAGTTTTAAACTCTTAAAAGAAAATAAAGTGCTAGACTGGAGAAAGTGGCTATTCTGGACAGTGAGCCGTATGTCACTGCTGCACCATTTAAGGTGGAACGGGAAAATTCGAACAAGAATCTGGTGAATATCTGACCTCAGCTTCATATCACTGAAGAATTAGGGGGGGTGATAATAAATAACTGCCCCCCTCTTTGAAGGCGTATGATCCCTAAATGTAACTAAAGCCCAGCAGTGAGGAGCTGAACTTTCCCCTCCTCTGCTGTCCCTGCAGACGGGCAGGGTCGCCTACAGAGCGACGTCAGTAGCTGTTAATGAAGTGATGCTCTTTTATAAGATTTCAACCACTACCCTTTGTGACTCCATCCCAGGCAGCAAGGTGACACTCAAGCAAGGGATGGGGTAAAAAGAAGAAATGGGATTGGGCCTAAATCTCCGTTGCCGTGGTGTATACAACTGATTTTTAATCTGCTCCTGCAGTTTTCTCCAGCTCTAATCATCTCCACCTGATCTTCCCATTTAAATGCTCCAAAAGGCTTGATGACCTGAATCACTTAGAAGATAACCAATGTAAGGCACTTTAATTCATAAAGACTGTGAAGGCTCCTCCCACATAATACGTAAGAGTACAATGATACTGCAAAACAAAACATGCTTCCATATTTCTGTTAATTTAGTGAACACGGTGCACTTCAACTGGAAGGAGCAGTGGACCAGAAGCATACTATTGATTTACTTGCCCCAGTTCTTGCTTTGGTTTTTTGAGGAGAAAAACAAAAAGTACCCAAGCTGCTGGGTCATAAAACATCTGATTCAACAAGAAACACATTTCTTGTGCTTGAGCTAAAAGAACGTTTAAAAAAAAAAAACACCTTGAGAAGATATGAGAAATGAAAATAAAAACAAAAAGCAGTGATTTCTAAAATCCACCTTGATCTGTTTTTAAACAAAAACATATTAAAGTTTTACCTCATCAACTCATCAATATGCTATGCAATATTCTGAAATTGATGCCTAGAACATGTTCCAAAAAAGTTAAGAAAAAAAAAAAAAAAACAATTTCAGAGCGCCTTAAGCATTTAAGTATAAATATCTATCAGGTGAGGACGTCATACTTGGGTACACAAGTAGCATCCAGAAAAGGCCAAGGTCTTTATGAGCAAGGTGAGTAAGAAATAATGCAACAGTTTGAAAACAATCCTCACTGCCTGACTGGATTTTACATATTTCATCCTCTACAGCGCACAAGAGCATCGAAAGATTCAAGGATTTCAGAGAAGCTCTGTGTTTGCAGGGCAAGGCCGAAAACCACGACTGAACGCCTGCTGGCTTTGACCCCTCAGCCGGCACTACATTTAAAACCGGCAGGTTTCTGTGATGGGAATCACCACATGGACTTGGAAAAACTTTAACAAACCGTTTTCATTACACACCATCCATCCCAGCTCCCACGAACGCGAGACTAATTTACCCAGAAACGCCGCCGACTTCTCTGAACTCAAGCTTATCTGAAGCTGATGCAGAGTGGAAACCTGCATTGTGGCCTGATGAGCCCAACTTTCAAACTTTTTATGGAAATGATGGACCTGGTGTTGTTTAGGCAAAGAAGAAAAACAATATCCAGATTATTACCAGCGTAAAGTTCAAAATCCAGCATCTGTCCTGTCCTGGCGGTATTAGTGGATAGCCTGTACATCTATGAAAGCACCATGAACACTAATAGATACACATTTTGGATCAACTTATTCTGCCTTCTAGACATTAACACACACCAAGAAGCATCCCACAATGTTAGAGTGTTAGAATGGCCTTTCTCTCTCTCCTCCTGAAAACATGCGGCACATTATGAAGTGCAAAATGCGACAACATATCCCATCCCAACATTGCAGTCATCAAATCTGCAAAAAAGCTGGGTGAACCTAAAATGCACTCAAACCTTTACAGGTCAACTTAATGTGACCTTCTCTAAACTTTTGAATGTGCACATCCAGCTGTTCAGTGTTGCAGTACTTTTAGCACAAATTGCTGTTCTCTAACAAGGAGCTTAACGGCGAGGTGGTGGTGGTGGTGGTGTTATAGTGCGGCCAGGTGTGTCCAGTCAATACAGAACTGCCCTACACTTTGTGTGTGGTACAGTGACCCAGTGTCCCAAACTACAGAATAACATCATTATTCCAGTCATTGTTCCTCTGCATGAACAACACAGGCCTCATTTCATCTTCATGGACGACGATGCTCCAGCTCATCAAGGGTGCATCATCAGGGAACGGCTGCTGGAGAGCGGGGTACCTCAAATGGAGCGGCCTGCACTTTCTCCAGACCTGAATCCCATAGAAAACCTTTGGGATCAGCTGAGTCGCCGTGTAGAGGCTCGTAACTCTGTACCCCAGAACCTCAATGACCCGAGAGCCGCCCTTCAAGAAGAGTGGGATGCTGTGCCGTCGTTGTCAAGCTGTAATTGAAGCTTAAGGGCACATGTCAATGAGTTAATGAGACATTGAGATGTTTGTTGGGGTAAGTTATACCCACCACTGCTGTTGGCTTTTGTTTGAGATGAGGAAATCACCACTGCATGCTCCTACTGAAATGCCCTACATTCATGGTATGATATCACTGCAGCGTGAACTTCTCACGTTGTCCATAAATTTCACCCAAAAGCCAAATATCCCTAACTTTTTGTGAGTAGTGAATTTAGGAGAAGAGATAACTGCATTCACACACACTCGGCTAGAAGTTAAAGATCCTGGGTAAATTTCCAATTGATCCCACCAAACTGCGCTCACTATTAAAGGAATTTCATTTCAAACTACTCCGTTCTGATGGAATGGCCCTTTAAAAAGCCTCAGTAATCTAAACTGATGGATCAATACCCTGGAAATCATCTGATACGGAACATTTACAAACATATTTTAAAATAAGCGCAAATCTGACGAAGAAGGTGAAAATAAAGATTCAGCCTCGCTGTGAATCCAATCATGGTGAGCACAAACCGTCCACAACACACTTTCACACACTGAGATGCTCACCAGCAGAGCTGCCCACAGTAATCCACTCTAGTGACGTGCAGAAGCCGCTGCCTTTGGCATCAGCCGGGTCCTTCTGGATGCGCAACAGCAGAAGGTCGATAGTGTGGACTCCTGCCTGGACGTGGGAGAGGCTGTGTAGGATGGTGAAAGGCTCCCCCAGACACTCACTGAACATCGGCTGTTTCACAGGAATGAAACGCAGAGAATCAGAATCAGGCCATGAAACTGGAACCTAAGCGATGTGTGTGAAAATCTGAGCACCTCAAGTCAAATGACTTGGTTTAAATACGGCATTTTCTGCTTATTTTATCCCACTATTCCTATTTATTTGCAGAGTTTAATATTCTGGGGACAAAAATAAAATAATAAAAAATGTGCCATGCCTTTTGCACAAATCTCAGAAACACTAAATATCGATTTTTATGATGCATCATGATATTAGATTTTTGCCAGGCAGACAGGCAGAACCCCAGCACCAGCAATAGGTACAACTGATCTATAAAATAAGGACATTATGATTAGCCAACTAAAGCTGAAATGTTATATATACATACACACATATATATACATATACACATACATATATACATATATACATACATATAAACACCTGTTGTCTGAAGAAAACCTAGTATCTCCATTTTTGTCGATTTTCAGTCTTTGACATAATTTGAAAATGCATATTGTCATGAATATTGTGTGTAAATTTCATGATATATGGACCTAAAGAAATGGCCCAAAATGACAAATGACTTGGAAAACATTCTGGTTCCATTGACTTACATTAAGAGTAACGTAGGTTTTTTCCTTTCCTGTAAGGTCTCATATATATATATATATATTCACATATTCACACACATATATATTTTACAGTTTTGGAAATAAATTTAAAAATGTACCTTTGCAATAAACTTAGCAAAGACTGGATGATAATTAGAATGTAATAAATAAAAATGCATTAAGTTAATTTAACTTATAAAGCAACACATTTGTGTTCTAAAAAAATTAACACTTAATTATCAAACCCACGGATTTATTCAACTACTAGTGCGCAGGCAGTGACAACACGCTGCGTGCAGCTGTGCGGGGCTGTAATGCTGAAGCAGAGCGTCTCTCATTGAGATGCTAAGCCTGGTGAGCAGCGTTTAAGTCACGCCAAATCGATGCTTGATCTCTCGCCTAACAGCAGGAGCACAGCTGCACGAGGCTTTAACGGATAAATACACTCCAGAAAAAAAAAAAATACAGACTTGCAGTTATTTTGTGTAGAACAATGAATATAAAAGGTGTTAAAGGTTTTGACAGCAGTCCATCCCTTAGTAGTCCAGGGCTCGGCAAGCCAAACGTTAAGAAGAGCCAATTTGTCAAGTTTCACCAAAAATCGAATCACCTTGGGAGCCACAACGTTTCACGTCCATTTTACTGAAGTAACGTTTCACCGTCTTGGCTGTAAATGTGTCTCGGTATGTGCTGATGTCCCAGTATAGGCTACTGCTTCACGCTTTGGCTCAGCTACAGCTGCTTTTCTCGCATCTCCAGCAGGAAACTTTTCCGCACCAGTAGAACGGTTTATTGTAAAGTGTCTCTCAACGTTCAACTTTTTACGAAGCTGAAGTCTTGCTTGAAATTTCCTGTTCCACCTTAAAAGGTGCCTGAGGTGCCAGAATGTAGCTAACTATGTAGCTAAGTGTTACATCATTTAAGGTGGAACAAGAAAATTCAAGCAAGAAGCTGAAATCAGCTTCGTGAATTTTTAGTGGTATCAGGAAAATCAAACTGCCGGTGTTTGTTTTAAACCTCTCGCCTTACTGTTTCGATAGCTACTAGATAAGGAAGGTAGTTTAGTTGTGGCCAAGATTTAGTAAGATGTGGGAATGAGATAGTTAAGTCAAGGCCACAATTTATAAGGCATGGAAACAAGACAGTTTGGTCATGGCTGCGACTCAGTAAGGCATGGGAACAAAATAGTTTAGCTGTGGCCAAGATTTAGTAACGTATGGGAACAAGATAGTTAAGTTGTGGCCAAGATTTAGTAAGACAGAATGAGATAGTCAAGTCATGGCCACGATTTAGTAAGCCATGGGAACAAGATAGTTTAGTCACGGCCATTATGTTTATTGAGAATTCATAATAACCATCATTCCACTGAGCTGCTGTCAGCTGCAGCTAAACGCTACTAATTTTCTACTTTAGCACAAACAAAAACACAAAAACACTGTGACATCACAACCACGACTAACTGGCAGTCTGGCACACCATGTTCAGGGTTCAAGGAACAAGCCAGATAAAGCAGATGTGCTGATTTTCTAATCAAAATAAAACAGGCCTGGCTCTTAATTTAAAAATAAATCTCAATTCAAATTGGAGTCGCAATATCGGAATTGGAATAAAATTCGCTCAGCCCATCCTTCAGTAAGCTTTTCAGTGGGCAGTAACTAACGGAATTCAATTCAGTGGGCGAGATGGGCTGTGAAAGTCTTTACAGACTGACCGGAGCAAAACCACATTCAGCTGTTTAAACCAGCTTTGAGCCAAAGGTCTGCAATATGTGCTTTAAACATAAGTCTGGAAAAGAAAACGGTCAAATCCCGAATCCGAGGTGACGCATGTTTACAGCAGCACCACCTGACTGGGTTTTCTCTTACTTCCCATTTGATGTGGGGGCTCTCTCCTCGCTTGCTGGTGCGCAGCAGGGTCAGATTTCCCACCCCATCCGACAGGGCGGCCCAGGTCGCTGACGTCAGACTGAGAGAGGCGCACACTCGCTCGCCCGCACATGAGCTCGGCTCAGGGGTCATCCGGAACATCTCCCGCGGCTTTCCCAGCGCTGTGTCCTGACAACAACAGAGGATATTTGGTCATGCTGACAGTAGCAGAACCCTTTCTGGTGCTCTGCAGGAGACGTAGTTGACCTAGAAAGCAACATCGCAAAAGACAGAAGGTACCAGCAGCGATTTGTTTACAAAATACTATTAGAAAACCAGAACGCAGCGATTTCTAATCAACAGTTCACACACTGTGCTCCTCTACGCCAGTGAAACAGCCTTCTTTATGCTCTCGATATTCACAACTCGCTCGGAAATCTATAACAAAGCTACCTGTGTAAAAAGTGCCCAAATCCTAGCTTTTGCTTGAATTCTCCACCCCTCCAGAAACTTCACCTCCTCGTTTTAGCCCATCCGTGCAGTCAAACACCACATAGACACTAGAGGCAGTGTGCACACTTGCCCGGAGCAGTCGGCAGCCCTATCCGCAGTGCCCGGGGAGCAGTTGGGGGTTAGGCGCCTTGCTCAAGGGCACTTTAGTCACATGCTGTTGGCTCAGGATCAAACCAGCGAACTTCCAAATTTTCATTATACACTCACTGGCCACTTTATTAGGTTCAGTTGCTTGTTAACACAAATAGCTAATCAGCCAATCACACGGCAGCAACTCACTGCATTGAGGCATGTAGAGGTGGTCAAGACAACCTGCTGAAGTGCAGACCGAGCATCAGAACGGGGAAGAAAGGGGATTTAAGGGGCTTTGAACGTGGCGTGGTTGTTGGTGCCAGACGGGCTGGTCTGAGTATTTCAGAAACTGCTGATCTGCTGGGATTTTCACGCTCAACCATCTCCAGGGTTTACAGAGAACGGTCAAAAAAGAGGAAATATCCAGTGAGCGGTCAGTTGTGTGGACGAAAACGCCTTGTTGATGTGAGAGGTCAGAGGAGAACGGGCAGACTGGTTCCAGATGATAGAAAGGCAACAGGAACTCAAATAACCAACCAGAATCTCTGAGGAACGTTTCCAACACCTTGTTGAAAGTCTGCCATGAAGAATTAAAGCAGTTCTGAAGGCAAAAAGGGGTCTCTGTACCTAATAAAGTGGCCGGTGAGTGAGTATAATCAACAACACTGAAGTTATTATTATTGAATAAATAGAAAATAAGTGAATTAGAGGATAAGTGATGATAGTGTAGAGTAACATGCTCATCAGCTGATAAATGGGCTTCAAACTGAACCCCAGCAGCGCTGATCGCCGAGTACACATCCTCTACAGAGAACACACATTCTAAAGTGCAGTTACTGCTTATTTGCATCCTCTGGAGGATGTGTTAAGTTTTTCCCCCCACATACCACTGACAGGCCACAAAAGTCTGGGCAGGACAGATTACAGAGCGTATCTCGCTGGGTTCACGCCAGACAATCGTGCATGCACACTGTGGAACTCGGCGAGTTACTCTGTGCTTTGAAAATGTATTTTTATCATTGATAATGTTTATGATTACAGGCCTCCTGCACACAGAACAGCCGTGACAGGCCATCCAGACATGAAACCAGAGAAACTCCTGAAATGACAGTCATTTAGCACTGAATAAGGAGAAAGCATTAAAATCAGGGCTGCGCAAAATAAGATTCATAACCTTAAAAAAAGAGGAAAAAGACGGATGTCTGATCCACTCGTGAGGGTCCATGGAGGTCCTGACCACTGAAGAACAGGGTAACAGAGTATCAGAGAAACAGATGGACTACAGTCTGTAACTGTAGAACTACAAAGTGCAGCTATACAGTAAGTGGAGCTGATAAGATGGACAGTGAGTGTAGAAACGAGGAGGTGGTCATGATGTTATGCCTGATCGGAGTTTGTTAAACAATTAAAGGGAATTGCACAAGATGTGCACCTTCACACACACTCACACGAAATGCAGCAAGCGGAAAACTGACAACGATGTCAAGTGCACTGATCTACAGCCAGCCACAAACATGACGCTTGTCTGCCCTCTAGTGTCGACATAAAGCATCACATCATATAGCAGAATACCAGAGAACTTGTAGAGAGGAGAACTACCACTCTGTAAGGTGTCCTCGGTTTCTCAAACGCTAGAGGGCGCTCCTGTATGAGTCCAAAGTTAATGGGTTAAGATGGAGCATTTTAGGTTCTCCCTGACCTCCAGCCTGCAGCTGCCGCTTCTCCCTCAGGGTGGTGGGGGGCGCTGGAGCCTATCCCAGTGGTCATTGGGTGGAAGGCAGGATACACCCTGGACAGGTCACCAGTCCATCTCAGGGCAATTTTAGCAACATTATAGTTTATACATATATTTCCTGAACACTGAATCACATAAAACACTTTAACACCGCTGTTATATTTTTAAGAGCTTTTAAACTCGAGTTATAGGACTTTTTGTATGTCCATGACATCAGAGAGAGCGAACAGCCAATGAGCTGCTCCGCTCACCAACCAATCAGCACTCGGTAGCAGTAATGCCAGCGCTCTGATGCCCAAAACCTGTTTACTGTAGAAAAAAGGAAACATACAGGTGAGATTTCTCTGCTTTTTTAGTGAAATCGGTCCTTCTGCTTTTACTTTGTACTACAAAATGAAAGGAAAGTTCTGGGAAAGTGATCAGAAATGAGAAATGAGCTCCATTCACTCCCATTCACAGGCGCCCTCTGCTGTTTTGCAGTCATGTGTTTGATATAGTAGGGGAAATAGGAAGAGGCCAGGCTTCCCTTAAACCTGCTCTGAAAAATGAAATCTTCACTGCAGTGAATCTGCACCTTTAAATCAAGTGACTTTTTTTAATCCCACAACTGGGGAAATTCCACCTCCGCATTTAACCCATCCGTGAAGTGAAACACCACATACACACTAGTGAATACACACACACTAGGAGGCAGTGAGCACACTTGCCCAGAGCGGTGGGCAGCCCGATCCACGGCGCCCGGGGAGCAGTTGGGGGTTAGGTGTCTTGCTCTGGGACACCTCAGTCATGTGCTGTCGGCACTGGGGATCAAACCGGCAACCTGGCGAAAAGCTTGATCCTCCTCTGCTGATCGTTCTAATGGACTTAAACACTAAAGCTGATGTAGCCTAGATCTACTAACTCACCCTCCAACCCTAAAGATTGGGGCACAGATCGCTGGTCACCATAGCAACACAGACAATAATCTCGCCTAGCTAGTGGCTAACGAAAAGAGAAAGCAAAAGATTTAAGGTGAACATCGATAATTTGGAGACGAATGGACTTATTTGCGTTTATAAATCACTCCAGCTGGATTCATGGCACGTTTAATCTGCAACGAGAAACTGACCACAAAGCTGAAGTCACTTCTCACTCAGATATTTTACAAGAAACTGTTTTCATAAGGCTTTTTTTTGTGGCATCACAAAATCAATCCAAATTAGCATAAATCTGTTTTTCAATGGGCAGCGCGGTGGGTAGAGCTGTCGGCTCTCAGCAAGTAGGGCCTGGGTTTGATTCCCTGGCCGGGTGACCAGGGTCCTCTCTGCGTGGTGTTCGTATGTTCTCCCAGTGTCTGTGAGAGAACCCCCCCCGGCCAACTGGACATGGTAAATTGCCCCTAGGTGTGAGTGAACATGTCTCTCTGCCCTGTGATGGACTGGCAGCCTGCCCAGGGTGTAGCCTGCCTTCCGCCCGATGACCGCTGGGATAGGCTCCAGCACCCCCCAGCACCCCCCAAACGGAAAAACGGGTCGACTTTCAGTAGAAAAACAAACTGAGTTCACCGTCTATTAGACTGGAGAGAAGAGCTACAGCCTCATACGACGCCCAGCTTCTGAATGGAGCTTATGAAATATGAAAGATATGAAGAACATGAAGAATTTGGAACCAGCAGTGGTCTCAAGGAGGTGAAGAGGTTAAGTAATCCAATGTTTGCAAATGAGGTGACACACACCAAATGTCTTTACTTGTCTGCCTACAAGGGGAAGATCAGAGGACACATGGACAAAAGGAGAAAAAAGGTTGCTGAGCTGATGTTGGAGTGTATACGTGTCTAAACTTACCCACGTCCTCTACTAGGACAAAAATCTATTAGCTGAAGATAATTAGACATCAGCTGCCTGGAGCATGATGCGTGCGCATTTCTGGAGAGGAGGGAGGTTCACAGCACGAAACACACTGCAGTCGGGGAAAGTTTCCACCAGTGCTGCACCTTGAAGTCTGGTGATCCCCTTTTAGCTCCATGGTCACAGTAAAAGCACTAAATTTACCCAGAACTCAAAAGACTTACCAACGTGACCGTCAGACTGAGCACCCGGCCCTTGCAGTCCACAAAGTAAACACTCTCTTCATACCACGGATCAATGTGGAGGTAATTGTACATGCCGAACGCCTTCATGTGGTCCAGGGTGTACTGACTGTCTTTCAGCTTAACCTCCGCCACAGCTGAGAGAGAGAGAGAGACACAGAGAGAGAGAGAGAGAGAGAGAGAGACAGAGAGAGAGAGAGACACAGAGAGAGACACAGAGAGAGAGAGAGAAAGACACAGAGAGAGAGAGAGAGAAAGACACAGAGAGAGAGAGAGAGAGAAAGACACAGAGAGAGAGAGAGAGAGAGAGACACAGAGAGAGAGAGAGAGACACAGAGAGAGAGACACAGAGAGAGAGAGAGAGAGACACAGAGAGAGAGACACAGAGAGAGAGAGAGAGAGAGAGAGAGAGACACACAGAGAGAGAGAGAGAGAGACACAGAGAGAGAGACACAGAGAGAGAGAGAGAGAGAGAGAGAGAGAGAGACAGAGAGAGAGAGAGAGAGAGAGAGAGAGAGAGAGAGAGAGAGAGAGAGAGAGAGAGACACAGAGAGAGAGACACAGAGAGAGAGAGAGAGGGAAAGAGAAAGACAGGGAAAAAGAGAGAGAGAGAGGGAGAGAGAGACAGACACAGAGACACACAGAGAGAGAGAGAGAGAGAGAGAGAGAGACAGACAGACACAGAGACACAGAGACACAGAGAGAGAGAGAGAGAGAGAGAGAGAGAGAGAGAGAGAGAGAGAGAAAGAAAGACAGGGAAAAAGAGAGAGAGACAGAGAGAGAGGGAAAGAGAAAGACAGCGAAAGAGACAGGAGAGAGAGAGAGAGACAGAGAGAGACAGAGAGAGACAGGAGAGAGACAGGAGAGAGAGAGAGAGAGAGAGAGAGAGAGAGAGAGAGAGAGAGAGAGAGAGAGAGAGAGAGAGAGAAAGAGAGACAGAGAGAGAAAGAGAAAGACAGGGAAAAAGAGAGAGAGAGAGAGAGAGAGAGAGAGAGAGAGAGAGAGAGAGAGAGAGAGAGAGAGAGAGAAAGAGAGACAGAGAGAGAAAGAGAAAGACAGGGAAAAAGAGAGAGAGAGAGAGAGAGAGAGAGAGAGAGAGAGAGAGAGAGAGAGAGAGAGAGAGAGAGAGAGAGAGAGACAGAGAGACAGAGAGAGATATAAGAATGATCAGCATTTTCAGCATTACTGTCAACTGGGATGTTAGATTACACATAAACAAACAAACAAATAAATAAATAAATAAAACAGAAAAGCTGGTTTAATGAACCTTAAATCGTGGTGACAGTATAACTGATCACACTAAAAGTCTAGATAAGAGCCTCTTCTCATACCAAAGCTGAAGTCTGATATAATTTCCCCGTTCCACCTTAAATGGTGCAGTGGGAATGCACCATTTAAGGTGGACCGACAGAACTCGGATAGGAAGCTGAAGAACAACTTCCAGCCTGTCCTCTCACCTGCATCCAGCTCTACGTTATAACAGGGGATGGAGTCTAAGGAGAGCCTGTAGCTCTCGAAGCTGGGGTCCAGCAGCTGCCGGTCCACTCTCAGCGAGCAGTTGGCGTAAGCCATGTTCCTCCAGACGCCGGGAGCCGGTGACCCACACCCTTCAGCTCAGCTACACGCCGAAAACGGAGCCACGGCGGTGGGTCAGCGAGGATGAGCCCAGGCTGACGCTCATCGAGCGGAACTCGTGTTTCCCTTGTCCCGCGAGCCTCTTCGTAGACGGACCGCTCGCTCGGGCGGGATTCTGGGAAATGCAGTCCATGAGTTGAGCGTCGCGACCACCGCTCGGGGTATCAGGGTCTCTGAAGGGGCAGCGCGTCTAGTTGCACTTACAAAGCGTGTGAGATGTGACCGGAACTCCAACAACGATCATGCTCATCATCACCTCGAGTTAGACTACACATCTACATCGCAATGACTCAGTTTACCACAATGCTTTGCGGCAGGATCGGTACTTCGATGTGACAACTTACCCTCCGGTTCACTTGGACTGCAGACACGCTGCTGAACTTTGAGAAGTTTTTATTTAAAGGGGAACTCCACCGAATTTTCAAACAACAACAACAAGAAATATAACAATAATAATAATCATCATCATAAGCATTTTAATATAATACTAATACAGCTACTGCTACTACTAATAATAATAGTAATAATAATAATAATAATAATAATATGGTTTTGATGAGTTTAATGAGGTGTGTGTGTGTGTGTGTGTGTGTGTGTGTGTGTGTGTGTGTTTACACAGTATGAAACTCTACAGTGGTCAAAATGATGCAGATCAGCCAACAGAGATGGAGCTCTGGTGACTCCCATTTGGCGACTCAGGCAGACGTCACTCAGGGGCTCAAATAAAAAAGCGAGAGAGAGAGAGAGAGATACACAGAGAGAGAGGGGGGGAGAGAGAGAGAGAGGTGGAGAGAGAGAGAGATTGGGGGAGGGAGAGAGGGGGGAGGGGAGAGAGAAGGAGAGAGAGAGATAGAGGAGAGAGATAGGGAGAGAGAGAGAGAGAGGAGACAGAGAGAGAGGGAGAGAGGGAGAAAGGGACAGAGAGAGAGGGGAGAGAGAGAGAGAGAGAGAGAGAGAGGGGAGAGAGAGAGGGAGAGAGGGAGAAAGGGATAGAGAGAGAGGGGAGAGCGAGAGAGAGAGAGAGAGAGAGGGGAGAGAGAGAGAGAGAGAGAGGGGAGAGAGAGAGAGCGAGAGAGAGAGAGAGAGAGAGGGGAGAGAGAGAGAGCGAGAGAGAGAGAGAGAGGGGAGAGAGAGAGAGAGAGAGAGAGAGAGAGAGAGGGGAGAGAGAGAGAGAGAGGGGAGAGAGAGGGGAGAGAGAGAGAGAGATTGATTAACAGGACAGGTCCGTTTATGAAGAGATATTAGTGAGTCAGTAGGGCAACAGCTGATATCAGCAGAACGCTCGTGCCAGCAGCCGTTTTGAGTCTAGTTTTAAATGTAGAGAGTGTGTCTGAGTCCCGGACTGAGGTCGGGAGACGATTCCACAATTTCAGGGCTATGTGGAAAAAGCTGGACCACCTGCTGTGGTTTTTCTAATTCTAGGAACTGTCAGGCTGGTGTTTCGTGAGCAGAGCGGCGTGTGGTTTCATATGACTGAATTCACTAAGCTGCAGGGCCTTTTAATGATTTCTACATTAACAGAAGGATCGAATACTCTGCGCAAAACGTAACAGGTACCTGCTGTAATGAATTTACCACCATTAGCCTACCGTGTTTTGCACACTGTGGAATTAGGCCTCTGCATTTAACCCGTCCGTGCAGCGAAACACCCACATACATGCACACTAGTGAACACACACACTAGGGGGCAGTGAGCACACTTGCCCAGAGCAGTGGGCAGCCCTATCCACAGCACCTGGTGAGCAATTGGGGGTTAGGTGTTTACCACAATGCTTTGCGGCAGGATCGGTACTTCGATGTGACAACTTACCCTCCGGTTCACTTGGACTGCAGACACGCTGCTGAACTTTGAGAAGTTTTTATTTAAAGGGGAACTCCACCGAATTTTCAAACAACAACAACAAGAAATATAACAATAACAATAATAATAATCATCATCATAAGCATTTTAATATAATACTAATACAGCTACTGCTACTACTAATAATAATAGTAATAATAATAATAATAATAATAATAATATGGTTTTGATGAGTTTAATGAGGTGTGTGTGTGTGTGTGTGTGTGTGTGTGTGTGTGTGTGTGTGTGTGTGTGTCTGTGTGTCTGTGTGTGTGTGTGTGTTTACACAGTATGAAACTCTACAGTGGTCAAAATGATGCAGATCAGCCAACAGAGATGGAGCTCTGGTGACTCCCATATGGCGACTCAGGCAGACGTCACTCAGGGGCTCAAATAAAAAAGCGAGAGAGAGAGAGAGAGATACACAGAGAGAGAGGGGGGGAGAGAGAGAGAGAGGTGGAGAGAGAGAGAGATTGGGGGAGGGAGAGAGGGGGGAGGGGAGAGAGAAGGAGAGAGAGAGATAGAGGAGAGAGATAGGGAGAGAGAGAGAGAGAGGAGACAGAGAGAGAGGGAGAGAGGGAGAAAGGGACAGAGAGAGAGGGGAGAGAGAGAGAGAGAGAGAGAGAGAGGGGAGAGAGAGAGGGAGAGAGGGAGAAAGGGATAGAGAGAGAGGGGAGAGCGAGAGAGAGAGAGAGAGAGAGGGGAGAGAGAGAGAGCGAGAGAGAGAGAGAGAGAGGGGAGAGAGAGAGAGAGAGAGAGAGAGAGAGAGAGGGGAGAGAGAGAGAGAGAGGGGAGAGAGAGGGGAGAGAGAGAGAGAGAGATTGATTAACAGGACAGGTCCGTTTATGAAGAGATATTAGTGAGTCAGTAGTGCAACACCTGATATCAGCAGAACGCTCGTGCCAGCAGCCGTTTTGAGTCTAGTTTTAAATGTAGAGAGTGTCTCTGAGTCCCGGACTGAGGTCGGGAGACGATTCCACAATTTCAGGGCTATGTGGAAAAAGCTGGACCACCTGCTGTGGTTTTTCTAATTCTAGGAACTGTCAGGCTGGTGTTTCGTGAGCAGAGCGGCGTGTGGTTTCATATGACTGAATTCACTAAGCTGCAGGGCCTTTTAATGATTTCTACATTAACAGAAGGATCGAATACTCTGCGCAAAACGTAACAGGTACCTGCTGTAATGAATTTACCACCATTAGCCTACCGTGTTTTGCACACTGTGGAATTAGGCCTCTGCATTTAACCCGTCCGTGCAGCGAAACACCCACATACATGCACACTAGTGAACACACACACTAGGGGGCAGTGAGCACACTTGCCCAGAGCAGTGGGCAGCCCTATCCACAGCACCTGGTGAGCAATTGGGGGTTAGGTGTTTACCACAATGCTTTGCGGCAGGATCGGTACTTCGATGTGACAACTTACCCTCCGGTTCACTTGGACTGCAGACACGCTGCTGAACTTTGAGAAGTTTTTATTTAAAGGGGAACTCCACCGAATTTTCAAACAACAACAACAAGAAATATAACAATAACAATAATAATAATCATCATCATAAGCATTTTAATATAATACTAATACAGCTACTGCTACTACTAATAATAATAGTAATAGTAATAATAATAATAATAATAATAATATGGTTTTGATGAGTTTAATGAGGTGTGTGTGTGTGTGTGTGTGTGTGTGTGTGTGTGTGTGTGTGTGTGTGTGTGTGTGTGTGTTTACACAGTATGAAACTCTACAGTGGTCAAAATGATGCAGATCAGCCAACAGAGATGGAGCTCTGGTGACTCCCATTTGGCGACTCAGGCAGACGTCACTCAGGGGCTCAAATAAAAAAGCGAGAGAGAGAGAGAGAGATACACAGAGAGAGAGGGGGGGAGAGAGAGAGAGAGGTGGAGAGAGAGAGAGATTGGGGGAGGGAGAGAGGGGGGAGGGGAGAGAGAAGGAGAGAGAGAGATAGAGGAGAGAGATAGGGAGAGAGAGAGAGAGAGGAGACAGAGAGAGAGGGAGAGAGGGAGAAAGGGACAGAGAGAGAGGGGAGAGAGAGAGAGAGAGAGAGAGAGAGGGGAGAGAGAGAGGGAGAGAGGGAGAAAGGGATAGAGAGAGAGGGGAGAGCGAGAGAGAGAGAGAGAGAGAGGGGAGAGAGAGAGAGAGAGAGAGGGGAGAGAGAGAGAGCGAGAGAGAGAGAGAGAGAGAGGGGAGAGAGAGAGAGCGAGAGAGAGAGAGAGAGAGAGGGGAGAGAGAGAGAGAGAGAGAGAGAGAGAGAGAGGGGAGAGAGAGAGAGAGAGGGGAGAGAGAGGGGAGAGAGAGAGAGAGATTGATTAACAGGACAGGTCCGTTTATGAAGAGATATTAGTGAGTCAGTAGTGCAACAGCTGATATCAGCAGAACGCTCGTGCCAGCAGCCGTTTTGAGTCTAGTTTTAAATGTAGAGAGTGTCTCTGAGTCCCGGACTGAGGTCGGGAGACGATTCCACAATTTCAGGGCTATGTGGAAAAAGCTGGACCACCTGCTGTGGTTTTTCTAATTCTAGGAACTGTCAGGCTGGTGTTTCGTGAGCAGAGCGGCGTGTGGTTTCATATGACTGAATTCACTAAGCTGCAGGGCCTTTTAATGATTTCTACATTAACAGAAGGATCGAATACTCTGCGCAAAACGTAACAGGTACCTGCTGTAATGAATTTACCACCATTAGCCTACCGTGTTTTGCACACTGTGGAATTAGGCCTCTGCATTTAACCCGTCCGTGCAGCGAAACACCCACATACATGCACACTAGTGAACACACACACTAGGGGGCAGTGAGCACACTTGCCCAGAGCAGTGGGCAGCCCTATCCACAGCACCTGGTGAGCAATTGGGGGTTAGGTGTTTACCACAATGCTTTGCGGCAGGATCGGTACTTCGATGTGACAACTTACCCTCCGGTTCACTTGGACTGCAGACACGCTGCTGAACTTTGAGAAGTTTTTATTTAAAGGGGAACTCCACCGAATTTTCAAACAACAACAACAAGAAATATAACAATAACAATAATAATAATCATCATCATAAGCATTTTAATATAATACTAATACAGCTACTGCTACTACTAATAATAATAGTAATAATAATAATAATAATAATAATAATATGGTTTTGATGAGTTTAATGAGGTGTGTGTGTGTGTGTGTGTGTGTGTGTGTGTGTGTGTGTGTGTGTGTGTGTGTGTCTGTGTGTCTGTGTGTGTGTGTGTGTTTACACAGTATGAAACTCTACAGTGGTCAAAATGATGCAGATCAGCCAACAGAGATGGAGCTCTGGTGACTCCCATATGGCGACTCAGGCAGACGTCACTCAGGGGCTCAAATAAAAAAGCGAGAGAGAGAGAGAGAGATACACAGAGAGAGAGGGGGGGAGAGAGAGAGAGAGGTGGAGAGAGAGAGAGATTGGGGGAGGGAGAGAGGGGGGAGGGGAGAGAGAAGGAGAGAGAGAGATAGAGGAGAGAGATAGGGAGAGAGAGAGAGAGAGAGGAGACAGAGAGAGAGGGAGAGAGGGAGAAAGGGACAGAGAGAGAGGGGAGAGAGAGAGAGAGAGAGAGAGAGAGGGGAGAGAGAGAGGGAGAGAGGGAGAAAGGGATAGAGAGAGAGGGGAGAGCGAGAGAGAGAGAGAGAGAGAGGGGAGAGAGAGAGAGCGAGAGAGAGAGAGAGAGAGGGGAGAGAGAGAGAGAGAGAGAGAGAGAGAGAGAGAGGGGAGAGAGAGAGAGAGAGGGGAGAGAGAGGGGAGAGAGAGAGAGAGAGATTGATTAACAGGACAGGTCCGTTTATGAAGAGATATTAGTGAGTCAGTAGGGCAACACCTGATATCAGCAGAACGCTCGTGCCAGCAGCCGTTTTGAGTCTAGTTTTAAATGTAGAGAGTGTCTCTGAGTCCCGGACTGAGGTCGGGAGACGATTCCACAATTTCAGGGCTATGTGGAAAAAGCTGGACCACCTGCTGTGGTTTTTCTAATTCTAGGAACTGTCAGGCTGGTGTTTCGTGAGCAGAGCGGCGTGTGGTTTCATATGACTGAATTCACTAAGCTGCAGGGCCTTTTAATGATTTCTACATTAACAGAAGGATCGAATACTCTGCGCAAAACGTAACAGGTACCTGCTGTAATGAATTTACCACCATTAGCCTACCGTGTTTTGCACACTGTGGAATTAGGCCTCTGCATTTAACCTGTCCGTGCAGCGAAACACCCACATACATGCACACTAGTGAACACACACACTAGGGGGCAGTGAGCACACTTGCCCAGAGCAGTGGGCAGCCCTATCCACAGCACCTGGTGAGCAATTGGGGGTTAGGTGTCTTGCTCAAGGGCACTTCAGTCATGGACTGTCAGCCGAGGGGATCGAACCAGCAACCTTCCAGTCACAGATCTGGTTCCCTGACCTCCAGCCCACGACTGCCCACATGTTTGGAAGTATATGGTGACATTTTTTGGTCTTTGTAAGCTCAAGCATTTATTATTAAGTATTTTAGTGATAAAAATCTGATGTAATTCTATAAATGGGATTGGAAACCTACCTACCTTCTTTACTTGTATTTTATTTTGCCTTTTGGCCACCCAAGACCAACGGTTTAGGCACCGCTGACCTACCACGAACCTGATTTTGTCTGGTCTCAAGGGTAAACAGGGTAGGGCTGCCTGGGAATAGCTGTAATGGTTTTATCCCTCCTGTTATTTGAAACTCAGTGCCAGATACCTAGAAGAACATTAGTGTTTACACTGTGGACAAGCACAGTGAATGGTTCCTGAAGGAACACTCCTCTTGCTGCATAATTCACTGGTTTTTACAGCATTTGGCTGACGCTCTTATCCAGAGCGACTTACAATTTGATCTGTTTTTTTCCATGGGTGGGTGAAGGCGGTGTTAGGAGTCTTGCCCAAGGACTCTTATTGGTATAGTGTAGGGTGCTGACCCAGGCAGATGATTGAACCCCAGTCTACAGCGTAGAAGGAAGAGGTGTTACCCACTACACTAACCAACCATCAGTCATCCAGAGTGGTTTGATGTTCAATTGTTCACTGTAGAGAAACAGGGGTCGCCATGACTACAACACAAATATAGATAGGCTCCAGCACCACCCTGAGGGAGAAGCGGCTTAGGAAATGGATGGATGGATGGATGGATGGATGGATGGATGGATGGGTGGATGGATGGATGGATGGATGGATGGATGGATGTTTTTCACATTGACTCCTTGCTTCTGTTGCATGTGCCTTTTCTTGCTGTTGATTTATATATTTATTTTTCATGCTGTCTACATTTTGGATTATTCTCATCTTTCTTTTGTCCGGTCAGTGTTTATTACTAATTTTGCTTAACATTTATTCATTTTTGATGCAGTCATGAAGAATCCACCTTCACAAGCTGAAAGTGACAAAGGGAGTCACACTCTGGAAATGTTCACATTCCCTGTTTTACGTACAAACAGACAGAATAAAACTAATTCCCTCTCCCTGCCTTTTTTCCAACCGCCCACATGTCCAGCCGGACACTGAAGGACGACTGACTGTCGAGCCCTCCTGCTGCCCACTTCAGACCAGCTGCCCGTGCCCCAGCTACCACCACCTGCCTTGGACTAGCTGCCCACCCTACACTGAAGTTCTCATAGACTCCCAGCTATTCCTACTACTAATACTACTGCTATTAATATTAGTAGTATAATCACTTGTAGGTCGTTTGACCAGAGGAGGATGGGTCCTCCCCTGGTGAGCCTTGGTTCCTCCCAAGGTTTCATCCTCAGCTCTGAGGGAGGTTCTCCTTGCCACTGTTGCCCCTGGCTTGCTGTCCTGGGGGTTTTACATTCATGTTAAAACTCTGTCTTTACGGGAATTCTGTGAAGCTGCTTTGTGACAACATCAGTTGCAAAAAGCGCTACAAATAAATTTGATTTGATTTGATTTGGCCTTCCGGCCGATAACCGCTGGGATAGGCTCCAGCAACCAAACCGCCCCCCCCACCCGCGACCCTGAGGGAGAAGTGGCTTAGAAAATGGATGGATGGATGGATGGATGCTTTGATTTGAAATTGAGCAGAGACCTGCACGTCTGTTAAGAGACGAGTGTATGTAGCTCAGGGAGGTGGGCTTCAGATGCCCGTTATCTTGCTGTCTCTCTCTCCCACACATAAACACTCACTGGCCAGTTTAAGCCACAAGTTCATTAGAATTCACTCAGATCAGTTTATTGTGATTTACTCGAATGCATTAAGTGCGCATTACTCAAGTATCTTAGAAGCTATATTACGCACTCTGTGGAACAATTAACTTAATTAATGATGAGCCCACCTCAGCTGGTTTCCCTCGCTACATCAGTCTGGGATGCCGAGTTGGGTGGGACACGTTTTCTGCTGTGCTGCATCTTCCACAGCGCTCACTGGGAGACCCAGACACGCGTTGCCACTTTATATCAATCTCCAACTATCTGAATACATCTGAGCCGCACCTTTAATTGTATTCTCCCTTTTATTGTATTTTATTTTATATAATTTAGTGTCCTATGCTTTGACTATTCAATGCAAAATGCTCTTCCTGATATTTGATATTTGTTTTTGTGTATCTGTGTTTGATATTTGCTGATAAGGTCCTTGATGTTGTGACATCAGGGCTACAGTTTGCTGTCCTATGCATTGACCGTTTAGTACATAATGTATTTCCTGGTATTATTTGCCTCTTCAGTGCACGCACAGGTATAAGAATGAATAGCCCAGTAATGTGTGAGTCTGAAGACCCCCCCTGTCCTCTCAATCGAACCACTTGCTGTAATTGTGTGGTAGAACAATAATGCACTAATCTCCCTTTCTTCTGGCACATGTCGAGGCAGGTTTAAGCGCAGTTAAAGATGACTGACAGGCTGAGACGGCGACTGATTGAGGTTTACAATGCGCTGTTAAGGAGATGGAGGTGAGACAGACGGGAAATACGTTCTGAATTTTTTTTCCGCCTGAAGAAAACAGCCTCCTATAAAAGGTAAGCTCACCTGCAGGCTGCTGAGTCGTTCACACCCTGAGGGGACAGCTTTTACGAACAGGTATGTACCATAATTGCAATAATAATAATAATAATAATAATAATAATGATGACAGTATTTTCTGTGTCGGTGTCCACAGTTTTCTGTTAGACTTTCAACTTTAGTCACTATGTTATGTTTGTTTGGGCTTTTTCTTAAACTTAACAGTTGCATTTGAGGTAAGGAATGAATGAAACACAGATTCACAACTTCAATAATAAAAAAACTTAATTCAGACGGAATTCAGAATAAAATGCTTGGGTGCATAAAATAAAATAAAAACAATTTTTAAAAATTAGACACAATTTAGGCAAATTTAGGCAATTTGCTGCTACTCTCTACCTGCACTGTACACTTTATATACAGATCAATGTTTACACCACTAGTACTTCTGCATTTACTGCACTGTACTGCAGTTCACCAGCACATTTCTGTCTATATACCTGACACACTTGAATATCTGACTATGCATTAACTGTCTATACATCCAATACACCTGTAACACTTGCCTACGCACATCTTGTCTACATTCGACACCTGAACCTACTGACTCTGCACATTTTGTCTGTCTTTTGTCTTTGAACTGTTTACTATGCATCTTTTATTACTGCACTGGAAAAGTCGCCTGATAGTGTTTCATTATACTGTACTACCCTGTATTGTACAATGGCATTAAGTTGAATTGAATTGAATTGAATTGAATTGAAAATTTGTCAAGTTCTTGTGAGGAAGCACCCTGAGTGAGTGAGAACATCACCTCTCAAAAAATACAGGCAAAAAATTCTACCTCCAAGTGAGCTGATTAATCAGCAATCAGTGAATTGTTGGATTGTCCCTCTGAGACAGTAAAGCAGATGGAAAGGTATCTGAGAATTATTAACTTAAATGTAAATCAGATAAAACATTTTAAAAAGTGTAAAGTCTGGACAGAAGAGTTTCACCATCAGAGGCACAGCAAAAAATAAATGTCTTTAGTCTGGGCTTAAGTTGGCCTTAATGCACTTAATCCAGTGCAGAATACTGGATGGTCAGGTTTCTACAAACCTTCGAACCCGTGTTGTCCTTTGCTGCCACCTGAACCTTCAGGCTTCTCCAAATTTCTCCAGATTCATATGATCTTTCATTTTCCTCCATTCAGCAGCTTGATTTGACCAATTCCTTTATTTCTTTGTTTTCACTCTCCTCCTCAACGTCTCTGCCTTCTTGTCCATTTCCACCACATGGCTTATGTCGATTGAATATTTTCTCAATATTCTGACCTGTTTGTGAGATTTATTCCCTCACTTTTATGACTCAAGTTGGAAATTATGTCGTTTTGAGATATTGAGTTATTGTTTTGGAATCAGCTGAGCTGCTTAAAATTTGTATATGCATGCTAATTACAGGAGCGGCGTTTATTTATTTATTTATTCAAATCATGAAAGAGAGAAGGGAACAAACTGGCATTTTTTTTCCCTCTTCCTAGCAAGAAAACACCTTCCATGCTTTTTATAAATCAATGTTTCATCAATAACAGCATTTTTCAAGAATCGGCAGCACAATGTTTTATGTTTTTATACAATTTTGAACACATTTAAAAAGATAAATAATCTTAAACATGAAGGAAAGCATGTAAGAAACACAGATTCACAAACAATAATATAAGATTAAAATAGAAGAGAAAGAAAAAACACAAGACATATATATACATATCGCTGTTGTCGGAACAAACCTTGTATCTCCAATATGGAGACTTTACAGGAGAAGGAAAAAACCTACTTTACTTTTAATGTAAGTCAATGGAACCAGACGTCTTTCCAAGTCATTTTGAGCCGTTTCCTTTGGTCCATTCACCACGAGATATACACACAATGTAAAGGGAAACGGCCATTTTTACAAGGTTTTCTTCCGACAGCAGCAATATATATATATATGTGTGTGTGTGTGTGTGTGTGTGTGTGTGTGTGTGTGTGTGTGTGTGTGCATATATATATATATATATATATATATAATATATATAACTGCAGTATAGATTAAAACTGTAATTTGAATGGCATAGTGGTGTCCGCTGTGAGTGTTTTCCAGCGTAAGGCACAGAACATCTCCAGTTTTCTAGACTCAGTCTTATGATCTGTACCTGGGTGAACTGTAGTATTTGAGGAGATTTTACTGGGCTGTGAATAATCTGTCTGAGTTTGGCTTTGACAGCCAGGATGCAGAGCTATTAAGAAGCATTTCAAACTTTAGGCCGGTTGATTGCAGTATATTGACATGCACTCATGCAAGCTGACTAAAAGCTGGAACTATGGAGCAATAACAAAAAGAAGAGCAGGGTTAGGAGGATTTTGCCATGTTTTAAGGTTGTGACAGGTTCTGCTTATGGAAATGAGTTTCAAGAGGCCCACAGTTCCTTGCGGCACCCCTGTTTTAGGGTGATACTGTATCTTATATCATATCTTATTTCTTATATTTACAGCTTTTATCTGCAGAAACACACAGCTGGACTCGTTTTTGATCCAGAAACCAT
Source organism: Pygocentrus nattereri (assembly GCF_015220715.1). NCBI lineage: Eukaryota > Metazoa > Chordata > Actinopteri > Characiformes > Serrasalmidae > Pygocentrus > Pygocentrus nattereri. The sequence goes on along the minus strand of NC_051211.1, from coordinate 4,707,528 downwards.
GAGGAGGCGCGGATGCGCGCAGCTCGCCGTCTGGGCTCTGCTCCTCAGCTTCTCAGGCAAGACACTACTGGGTTATAAACTAGCTCTCCCAGCTTACTGTTCACACAGAACGCTGTCGGTATTGGTTAACTATGTTCAAGGCTTCAGCGTCATTCACAGCCTTTTGGTTCAACCTGTTTATTCATTTTAATCGTTATATTAAATGTGTCCCTCAGGAGCGCAGCGTGTGGACAGAGTAACCCCAAATTACGGCAGCATAAATGGAGCGACGCGGCTCACCATAGATGGGCAAGGTAAGCAGAGGAGGACAGAAAGCACTGATATATTTACTCACCTTCATGTAAACAAAGCAAAGGTTTTGCTGTTTTGATGGATTTGTACATTTCTCATTATGTTCAAGCTATAATATTCAATATATTTGTGAGGAATTTTGAATGAAGTTTAATTTGTCTAAGGCCACTTTATTAGGTCCTATTTATTAGGTAACAGGTAGCTAATCAGCCAATCACATGGCCTCAACTCACTGCATTTAGGTGTGTAGAGGTGGTCAAGACAACCTGCTGAAGTGCAGACCGAGCATCAGAACGGGGAAGAAAGGGGATTTAAGGGACTTTGAACGTGGCGTGGTTGTTGGAGCCAGACGGGCTGGTCAGAGTATTTCAGAAACTGCTGATCTGCTGGGATTTTCACACACAACCATCTCTAGGGTTCACAGAGAACGGTCCGAAAAAGAGGAAATATCCAGTGAGCGGTCAGTTGTGTGGATGAAAATGCCTTGTTGATGTGAGAGGTCAGAGGAGAATGGGCAGACTGGTTTCAGATGATAGAAAGACAACAGGAACTCAAATAACCAACCAGAACCTCTGAGGAACGTTTCCAACACCTTGTTGAAAGTCTGTCACGAAGAATTAAGACAGTTCTGAAGGCAAAAGGGGGTCCAACCTTTTACTAGCAAGGTGTACCTAATAAAGTGGTCATAGAGTGTAAATGCAATTTAAAAAATAACAAACGACTACATAAATAAGCCACTGACCCATGAGGACTTCCCCAACTCAAAACCAGCTGCAACTCCCAACACACGCAACATGCTTCACATAACAACACACAACATAAACAGCCACAACATAATATTAAATGGTTTACATGTTAACAAAGCCACCTCTAAAAGCTCCCTCATATGCGGCGTGATGCCTAAGACGTTGTTTTATTCTGAGGATTAGGTGTAAAACATAACACATAACATATTTAGATACACTTATCTTAATAATACAATGTACTGTTGCAGAAAAGTGTCTCTAAATTACTTTATTTACATCTTTATGACTGAATCATGCAGAAATTTTGAAAAATCAGTGGAATTCCCCTTTACGTTACCCTGCAGCTCTTTACGGACTTCAGGAGTTTTTAGACCTGATACATTTATAGTTCCTCTCACGCTGTTTTTTTGGGGGGGGCTACTTTTTGTTATAATTGTTCTTTCACTAAAATGACATATACTGGCATGTTGGGCAGTCGTGGGCTGGAGGTTAGGGATCTGGCCCTGTGACTGGAAGGTTGCCGGTTCAATCCCCAGGGCCGACAGTCCATGAATGAGGTGTCCTTGAGCAAGACACCTAACCCCCAACTGCTCCCCGGGCGCCGTGGATAGGGCTGCCCACCGCTCTGGGCAAGTGTGTGCTCACTGCCCCCTAGTGTGTGTGTTCACTAGTGTGTATGTGGTGTTTCACTTCACGGATGGGTTAAATGCGGAGGTGGAATTTCCCCGTTTGTGGGATCGAAAAAGTATCACTTAATCACTTAATGTGGGTTTAGCCTGTATCTACCCTTCTGGTTGTCTGTAAGATCATTACAAGTGTCTTGAAAATGACGTTGGCCTGTTTTTCTCAGGATTTGCCCAGCAGAGTCAGTTCAGTCTCAACATCGACGACCCCGACATCGGCAACTTTGTGACGTTGGTGTCTAGAACCAGATCCTTTCCCTGCGATGTGGAGAGAGATGCCAGCGTCTCCAACAAGATAACCTGCTACACCAGGTAACCCTGCTCACTTGCCCACACAGGAGGATAGGCCTATTAGCACTGGGTTTAAAAATCTCAGTCCCTCATTCCACCACACAGCTCATTATGTCACGTTATTTATTTATTGTTTGTTTAAAACTGCTTAAGTTTTCATTATATTTTTCTTATATCGTGTACTTTTGCAACGCAAAAACATGATCTTTTTTCAAGCAAAGTGCTTTGGTCATTTAAAATGAAGAGCGTTATTTCAGCCATAGCAGCTTAACGCATAACCCAGTCAATTTAAGGTTTTAGGAATCAGAATCATTTTATTTTGCCAGGTATGTTTCACATACAAAATATTAGTCTTAGTGAGTCACTCCTGTATGACATGTAACACACTGAACAGACCAGACAAGCAAACTGATCATTAACAAAGCATTTAACTAAGAGAAGGATACAAAAAAAGGATTCATGAATAATAAAGAGCCAAGGAGGAGCTAAAGAGAAGTCTGAATATCTGAACATATGCAGATAAGAATTCTTATACATACACTATATAGCCAAACATATTCAGTCACCCATCCAAATCACTGAATTCAGGTGTTCCAGTCACTTCCATGGCCACAGGTGTATAAAGCCGAGCCCCTCGGCCTGCAGACTGCTTCTACAGACATTAGTGAAAGAATGGGTCGCTCTCAGGAGCTCAGTGAACGCCAGCGTGGTACCGTGATCGGACGCCACCTGTGCAGCAAGTCCAGTCGTGAAATTTCCTCACTACTAAATATTCCACAGTCCACTGTCAGTGGGATTATAACAAAGTGGAAGCGATTGGGAACGAATGCTGAGGGGCATAGTGCGCAGAGGTCGCCAACTCTGCAGAGTCAATCACTACAGACCTCCAAACTTCATGTGGCCTTCAGATCAGCTCAAGAACAGCGTAGAGAGCTTCATGGAATGGGTTTCCATGGCCGAGCAGCTGCATCCAAGCCTTACATCACCAAGCGCAATGCAAAGCATGGAATGCAGTGGTGTAAAGCGCCGCCACTGGACTCTAGAGCAGTGGAGACGTGTTCTCTGTAGTGACCAATCACGCTTCTCCATCTGGAAATCCAATGAATGAGTCTGGTTTGGCGGTTGCCAGGAGACGGTACTTGTCTGACTGCATTGTGCTGAGTGTAAAGTTTTGTGGAGGGGGGATCATGGTGTTGGATTGTTTTTCAGGAGTTGGGCTCGGCCCCTTAGTTCCAGTGAAAGGAGCTCTTAAAGCTTCAGCACCAAGAGATTTTGGACAATTTCACGCTCCCAACTTTGTGGGAACAGTTTGGGGGACGGCCCCTTCCTGTTCCAACATGATTCCGCACCAGTGCACAAAGCAGGTCCATAAAGACGTGGATGAGCCAGTTTGGTGTGGAAGAACTTGACTGGCCTGCACAGAGTCCTGACCTCAACCCCATAGAACACCTTTGGGATGAATTAGAGCGGAGACTGTGAGCCAGGCCTTCTCGTCCAACATCAGTGTCTGACCTCACAAATGTGCTTCTGGTAGAACGGTCAAAAATTCCCATAAACACTCCTAACCCTTGTGGAAAGCCTTCCCAGAAAAGTTGAAGCTGTTTGTAGCTGCAGAGGGTGAGCCAACATCATATTAAACCCTATGGATTAAAAATGGGATCTCACTCAAGTTCATATGCGTGTGAAGACAGACGAGCCAATATTTTTGGCAATATAATGCATGAAGATCTGATGACATATACTATAAAAATTGTTACATACAGAATATTGCAGAATGATAACAAACATTTGAATTGTGTCAGCTTGTTTGAGCTTTTAACGTTTCCAGTTTCGCATGTGGGGAGCTCTCACTCTGAGAATCTCATTTCAGCGTTTGACAGCATTGACTGTTTTCTTGCGAATGCAGACCACACCTTGGTAAGTGAGGTAATGAGAGGGGGGAACTCTGAGGAACTTTGGGCTAGAGTTCAGTGCAGCTTCTGTGGGTCACAAGAAGTCCAACCAATCCCCCCCCCCCCCCACGTCCCATTAAAGATCAGTTGCAGACGTGGACAAGGTTGAGGATAAAGGGGAGGAGGTGGGGTACGAAATTCGTCATGAGTACTAGGAGCAAAGGACTGGTATTAAGTAGGAGAAGTTTAGGTGTGGTCTTTCCTCAAACTTCTGTTATGTCATAACTCCATTTCACTAGTGTGTTCAGCTAGAGGTGCAGTGTTGTTTTCATAGACAAACTGATGCCACCTTAATGAACACCTGAGGGTGGTTTGGTTGGTTTGCCTCAAGTATCCAGTGCTAAACTAAAATTTTGTTCAGTGGAATTCTTGAATTATATATTTTTTTTGCTGAAAAATTCTTTGAAGTATTGTGATGTTATATTGGTGCCACATCTGAGGTGCTCAGGTGGTAATACACTGTTAAAAACAACTATCCTGCTACAACTTTTACCTAGACCAGTTTTACCCCCCATCAGCAATTTGTTCAGATGTAATATGAATATTCAATTCATATTCAACCAATTGAATATTTAAATTCATGTAAATATAAACCACTATTTTTTAGTTTATCACAGTGAAATTCATTACACTATAAATTAAATGCGGAATACTTGTTAAAGGTGCACCTCTGTCTTTTCCAGAGCGATGCCTGAGGATGACTATGAGGTCCACGTCAAAGTGGATGGCGTTCCCATTCCTGCTAGTAGTGTGTGTTGGGGAATGAAATGGTATTACTGGTGCACATTCTATGTAAGTGTGATTGTTATGGGTTTTATCCAGAGCTGAAGCTAATCGCTTTGCCTTTTACCTTGTAACACACATTTGTGATTGATGTTAACACATGCATGTTGCTCCTTCTCAGACTCGATGGTACAACACGCCCTCCATCCACAAAACCACACCTCTAACCGGCCTGCCAGGTGCAAATTATCCCATTCTATTCTTATTTCATATGTAATACTATAATGGACTTATGGCCAATATCATTAGAACTTTTCTATTTACCGCTTTTTATTTTGCAAATAAAAGAGGTAAATACAGCACTGTGTGAAAGTCTCAGGCACCCAAGACACATTTTCAAAATCTATTTATTTGTGCAGTTTGTGTTTATTTGCTGAGAAAAGTGTTAATCTTTGAATAAACTAAATTTATAGAATATTAATAATGATTTTATATACACATATATAATAACTAGTGATGTTCTGGATGTTGGTGTGTTTGTTTACCCATCTCCAAGCCTCTCCTCCTCGAGGAAGTCCAGTATTATATGTAGTTAAAAAGCAGCTCCTGGTTTGACCAATCAGTGCTCAGTAAATTGAGCTCATGATGTCATTGATGATATTAACGAGTCTCTGTGGCGGCTGTGAAGGTGTCCAGGAAAAATATGGACCCGAGAAATTCTCGTTACTTTTTATTGTTTTTCTGTTTATTTGAATTATGAATACGACTTTATTCTAATGTATATTGTGATAAACTCACTGCGGAGGTCAACTGGTTAAAAATTTGCTTAGATGCCTAAAACCTCCGCACAGGACTGTATAGTACATAAAAGTGTTAATGTTTCAAAGCATAACATTTACTCCCCAGTCCATAAAGTAGATATATGAGAGCAAAGCTGGAACAGCCCATTTTGAGTATAAAGTTTTGTGCTGTCACATTAACCAGGTTATTTATCAATACCTGACTACTCAACCTAGTGAGGTTTGGCCCCACACATTCACACTTGGGGTTTTTTTTAGCCTGGACTGCTTTCTGAATGAGGCACAGTGCAGGGTAGCCAAACAGAACAGAGCTCATTTACATCAGTCTTAAAGGTGCAGTAACAAAAACAGCCGGTTTCATTCTAAGGCACAGGTTCTCAGCCCTGGTTCTAGAGCACCTCCTGTAATGTACATTTTAGTTTTTCTGCTCCTGGCACACCTGATCCAACTCATCAGCTCATTAAGAAGCCCTCTCTCAGCAGAAGTGGTTGTGTTAGAGCAGGGAATGTGCAGGACAGGGGGTCCTCCGGGATGAGGATTGGGAAATTGTGCCCTAAAGGATAAAGAGAGGTGTGAAAATGGTGAAGTAAATGGACAAAAGCAGGCAAAAAAATAGAGTACAAGAAACATGGGCCCTTTAATATCTTACACTGACACATGCATTCACAGTTTATTCTCTTCTGTCAAATGTGCAGGCACTCTGGTGACACTTCAAGGGAGAATTATGACTGATGTTTACAGCAGCAGCACCGGAGCAAGCCCCAATGGCAGGAATGTGCGGTTTGTGAGGTACTGACATTTTCAACACTTTGGGCCTAATCCCATTTCTTACTTTCACTCCTACCCTCGTTTTCGAGCGTCACCTTCTTTCTTGAGTTACAAGGAGTAGCAGTTGAGATCTTCCCTCTGAAATGAGACCCTCAAATAAAAAGAGCGTCACTTCATTAACAGCTACTGGCGCTGCTCTGTGGGCGACCCCGGCCCTTTTGCAGGGACAGCAGAGGAGGGGAAAGTTCAGCTCCTCACTGCTGGGCTTCAGTTACATTTAGGGATCATACGCCTTCAAAGAGGGGGGCAGTTATTTATTATCACCCCCCCTAATTCTTCAGTGATATGAAGCTGAGGTCAGATATTCACCAGATTCTCGTTCTGATTTTCCTGTTCCACCTTAAATGATGCCTTTATGGTCCATTTAAATTAGAATGAGAAGTTTAGGTGGCTAGCTACCGAGACATCAGCTTACTACTACTGATGTTATGAAGAAAATGACCATCATGCATGGAAATGACATTAAACTAAAATAATACAATGATTATCGGAATTTTTAGCCGAGAAAGTGCTGTGAAAGTCTTTATTTAGAAAAAAAGGAGCGAAAAAAGGACTGATATTCCCTCCTGATTGGAATTAAAAGCCACTCTTCTTCCAGTTGTAGGCAGACGTTTGGTCACATTTCATGTTTTTTTTTATTTTCTTAATGAAAATAAGTGAACACGTCCTCTACAGACAGCACTCTTCGCACATTTTAATACACTTTTACTGTATATTTACATTTTTTAACAAATTTGAAACAAATAAAACATAAAATGGGCTCTGTGCAAAAGATATGGAACATTTTATATGCTATGTTTTATAGGTTTAACTCATATTTGTGTATTATAATTTGGGTTCAAACTTTTGCATAAATGGCTGTAGATATTTCAGGTTATTTATTAAACATACCAGTCTGTTTTCACACATGTGGCACTTTCTCTTATGTACGATTTTTAAAATAATGGCATAATTAAACTGTTATTCTGTTAATTTAACGGTGCATTAATATTATTATTAACAAGCTTTCATAATGCTTTCCCTGCTGCAGAGCATACATGGGAGGAATGCCGTGTGTTCTCCTGAAGCCCAACTCAGACGAACTGTGAGTGGACATCGCTTTAGTTTAAAGGACTGAACAAGCATATTTTCAGGGCTCATCATGTGCTTCCTTTCTTCATCAGGTACGGCTTGAGGTTAGACTACATGTACAGTGACTGGGGATCCATGAGCTGTAAAATGACTGGAACGTATGTGGGTGAGGAGATGGTTCATTCATTTCTGGCAGCAATAAATTCAACTGAAGACCTGATGTGTAACGTAATGTACGGCGAAGATAACGTTCTTTGTGTCTCCACTAGGACATCATAACTTCAGCTACATTATAGATGGTGAATTTGGCAGGTCAGTAAAGTTCCATACTTGCTGAAACATTCGTATGTCTGTTATACAAACCTCAATTCCAAACAGTTGAGATGTGGAAAGTAAAGAAAAGCAAGTCCACGTCCAATTTTACCTCAATTTAAGTGACGATATCACATAGAGAAGATATTTAAGCCAGATGTTAACAATGTCCAGAAACCTCTCATTTTTCTGGGCTCAAGTTCATCTGAAATGGATTGATTCACAGTTGAAATGTTTATTAAGGTCTGAAGAGTCAAACTCTCAGACTGATTATGGAAATAATGGGTGTCGTGTTTTCCGGGTCAAAGAAGAAAAGGGCCATCCTGATTGTTGCCAGTGTAAAGTTCAAAATCTAGTGTCTGTCATGCTGTGCGCTGAATGATGTATATATAGTTTTGTGGCAATATATTCATATCCATAAACATTACAGCACCAAGCCACTGCAAGTGTTACAACAGCACAGCTGCATAATTAATGAGTGTGGGAGCTAGACTGGCCTGCCTGTCTCGCATTAACCCCTAAATGACCAGGGCTCACCGGAGTGTTTTATTACACACTTCTATAGCAAGAATAGCTCAGCCAGTTTGCACTGACATCCCTGTAGTTACTGAAAGATAAGCTTTACTATGTAAGAAGCCTGGGATTTTAACCTCTTTAACTCTTTGAGACCACCAGTGATTCCAAAACGCACTCCGTCATGTTCTCCATAACTTTCATATTCCATAAGCTCCATTCAGAAGCTGGGCGTCGTGTGAGGCTGTAGCTCTTCTCTCCAGTCTAATAGACGGTGATGTCATTTTAAACCCTTATAATAAAAGAAGCTGAACTTTGTTTTTCTACTGAAAGTCGACCCGTTTTTCCCCAAATCTGGGCTCTAAACTATAAACAGACGGCGTCTCTTCAGTGATCTGCTCTGGAAACATCACTTTTATAAAATAACACAAAGAGCGTCGGAGATTTTTGGCTCTCAGCAGTTTTTGTAAGCGTACAGTGACATGTGGAGATCATAAAACACACTCTGTTAATTTGAGGAGAACTTTTACCAAAAAAAACTAAATAAATAAAATAAAAATGCATTTATTTCACGCAGTTACTGAATAATGTGTCTCACGATTTGGTCACGTAAATTCAGGTGGACAAACCAAAGTATACCCACGAGCATAAGAGGTTAAAGGGGTTCAAAATGATGTGGCACATGGTGAAGCAGAGTATAACAACAAAGGCTCTGTATTGGATGAGTTTGTGTCTTCAGTTCCCATTAAATTATTAAGTGCTGTTAAAACTGTCTCAACTATTTTGGAAGCATTACATTCATAAGCATATTTTTTACATAAAATGGTAATAATTTAAGAGGGTAAAACATAGAATACAGTGTTTCTACTGTGTTAAATAGAATACAGGTCAGACAGAATTTACTACTACCAATACGCTGCTTTGGCTTTTTATTAGAATTAAAAACATTCTGTCCCAACTTTGTATATTGTCCCAAATTGTATATTAAAAGTTTCATATGTCATATTTTATATTTTCATGTCTTATAGGAGCCTGCCAGATTTTCAGGTCTACAGCGTATCAGCACTGAACAAGATCTCAATGTTCCAAACCTATGCAGGTATTACAGTGAATTCAACATGAAGCATGAATGAAGTACCACATGGATCACTATGTGAAGGAAAAGGCTGTTGGGCAGCTCTAATGATCATTTTTAATTTTATTGCAGAGGTCACTGGAGTGTCCCCTTCTGAGGGCAGTACGCTTGGAGGCACATTGCTAACAATTCATGGACACTACTTTGATAAGACAGACCGTCCAGCCGAAGTATTAGTGGGAGGTAATTTGAAAATGAAATATTACTGCTTTGTGGTAATGTACTCATTTTGTTTAAGAATAGAAAAGATCAAGATAGAAATGTATCGTCCAGCTATTTTATCCCAACTTGTCCTTAAAACAGTGAACATTTAACTCTACTAGGAAAAACACAGGGCTTAAATACAACAGGGATAACAAGGGATAACGGGACACACAGGGAAAACACAGGCGGCAACAGTCAGGGGCAGAGATTGAAAACAAGGGGGCCGGACTGGGAAGATAAATGAAAGCACATTGACACGTAAACAAAAAACACATGGAAGACCAAAACACAAGCATAAGGATAACTGGGAGGGGCCAGTCATGACAAAAAGATAAAAAAATAAAACTCCAATATGTTTTTCCAACCAAGAATGCGCAAACCAAGGATGTGCAAAATAGCAGCAAGAAAATATAACAACATTATATCCGTTTTCCTTTCATTTAAGACGGCGATGCAATTATCACCTGAAAAGTGAACAGGGTCGCTGTGAATAATATTTCCTTGCTTCCCTGTTCCAGCTCCATTCATTATTCCAGAGAACATGCAGTTCGAAACAGAAAAAGTTACAGCTCAGTTCAGAACATGAAGTAGGACGGAGTTTAACACGAACATTAGCCAATTAACTTGCTCACTAGCACAACTATCGCCGCGTCCCAAACCACGCACTAATGAGTGTACTTCTAATGGTGCATGCGCTGTTTAGTGTGGTTTAGTGTGGTTTGGGATGCGGCGTATCTTGCCGAGCTGAATCTTCTTCACAGTGAGCCGCCGTGTTGTTCACTCTCCGGTGAGCGGCACTGTCAAAACGTTCCTAGTGAGTGCGAGAAAGACGTTTAATGATGTCACCAACTAATCGACTACTAAATTAGTTGCCAACTAATTTGGTAATAGATTTTAGATATAATAATTTTAGATCGAATAATTGTTGGACCCCTAATTTTGCCTTCAGAACTGCCTTAATTCTTCATGCCACACTTTCAACAAGGTGTTGGAAACGTTCCTCAGAGATTTTGGTTGGTTATTTGAGTTCCTGTTGCCTTTCTATCATCTGGAACCAGTCTGCCCATTCTCCTCTGACCTCTCACATCAACAAGGCATTTTCATCCACGCAACTGACCGCTCACTGGATATTTCCTCTTTTTTGACCGTTCTCTGTGAACCCTAGAGATGGTTGAGCGTGAAAATCCCAGCAGATCAGCAGTTTCTGAAATACTCAGACCAGCCCGTCTGGCACCAACAACCACGCCACGTTCAAAGCCCCTTAAATCCCCTTTCTTCCCCGTTCTGATGCTCGGTCTGCACTTCAGCAAGTTGTCTTGACCACCTCTACAGGCCTAAATGCAGTGAGTTGCAGCCGTGTGATTGGCTGATTAGCTACCTGTTACCTAATAAATAGGACCTAATAAAGTGGCCTTAGACAAATTAAACTTCATTCAAAATTCCTCACAAATAAATTGAATATTATAGCTTGAACATAATGAGAAATGTACAAATCCATCAAAACAGCAAAACCTTTGCTTTATTTAGTGTGTGTGTATGTGTGTGTGTGTGTGTGTGTGTGTGTGTGTGTGTGTGTGTGTGTGTGTGTGTGTATTTACATATATACGTACGTACAGTTTGTCCTCTACATTTATTCATGTGTTTGTACATATTGTTAATGCTTATTTAGTTTTAATGGTTTTTAATGGTTTATTAATTACTAATACTAGCTCTTTAATATTGTTTGCCTTCTACCTGAAAAAAACTGCACTGCACACTAACCTGTGCTTTAGTGACGGACGTCACCTTCACTCATTAACCCCTGCGCATTTACAGTACATAACCCTTTGTTTTTGTGAGGTCGTAAATGCGAGGTACAGAGTCTGACGGACGAGACAATCACCTGCAGGACTCCGGAGTACGACTGGAGCAACAAGACAGTCTTTCCAGGTACAACTTCACCTGACCTCTCCCACATTAGCGGCGCTGTTGTCCGGTAGGCAGGCACTGCGTCAGAGGGCAGCAGCGTGCCCAGTGAAGCATGACAGTGTGGTAGTGGGCAGTGATCTGATCTGTGATTTGATGCTTGTGAAAGAGCCTGTCATCCGGCTGATATCAGTGTTAATCATAAGCTACACTGAGCTGTGTCAAACAGATCTGAATCTGCTGAGGTTTATCCCTGAAGAGACACAGTTATTATTAGTGTCACTCATAACTTGTTGAAACAAACTGAGAAATTTCACGAAACATGCAGAAACTTTTTATCCATACCACATTAGCATTTGCAAACATGCATGGACCCAAAAATGGCAAATGGCACCGAAGAAGGCATTGCTGCAGATTTGAACCTGTCAGTACAGAATTTCAACGTAGAATAATTTCCCTCAGTTTCATTGAGTAACTCACAAAGTATTGGGATATAATATTTTCACCTCTGAGGAAAACCCCTGAATTTTCTGTAATACAATAGTTATAATAGTTACATCTGATATAATTTCTATATGAATTGTTTCCATAATCTACATCCGAACAGTCGCTGAGCTCAGTCTGTGTCATGTTTGAAGGTGGCAGAGGTATCAAAATGGAAACGTGGATCAACACCAATGTGCGGTATCTTGAGGATGTTCTGGCCTATAACTCCAGTCAGCCTGGTTACTCTGTCCAGTGGGTGGACTCTCTGTCCTACGAGTGGCCCGGTGAAATTCAATACCTCGTGGCTCGATTAAGTGGCTTCTTTGTTCCCACGGAGACCGACAACTACTATTTCTTAATCAAAGGAAGTTACCGATTTCAGCTGTATTTCAGTACGACTGGTCGACCTCAGGACAAGGTAATGCACAGGCACTTCAACAAACCCACTGTATTTTATAATGTGGGGAGAAATCAGACGTTCCTCATTGCATCCTGCTTACTATTGATTACAGTGTTGACCCTTTAAATGGCCAGAGCCCACCAGCCGGCCCCAAGTTTTATTACATACTTCTAAAGCCTAAGAATAGTTTGCATTGGAGTTCATGCAGTTACTGAATAAAAAGCCTCAGTGTGTAAAAAGCCTGAGAATTTAAGGGGTTACATCATACCTTCATGCCTAAAGTGCTTACAATCTATTTTTAATGCTAAATTCGCACCGTTTGATAATTACAACTCAGTTATGTGATTTAGGTCAAGATTGCATATCTGGATCATTGGGGCTACAGTTACAACACCAGTTCTACCCAGAGGTCTAAAGTCATGCACCTGGAGAAAGGAAAGGCGTAAGTGTGACTCCACATACTGTATTCAGCACTTTTGAACTCATGATGTAAAATGTACAGTACTGTGCAAAAGTCTCAGGCCACTGTGTTTACCAGGACAGTGAGTGCCTTCAAAAAGCTGTGAATTTGTTAGAAATACAATTTAACAGTTATAAAATATGAGAAATTCTTGTGCAATTAACGATAACAAGAAAGAAACCAGAAAAGCTTTTGTTATGCAGTGCGCTGGATAGAGGATCATAAGTTTGGTTCCTCTTCTCTATGCTGTTCTAGCTATTGTGTGGATTTGTTTAGTTCCACCAGCAGCACACCTGATTTAACACAATGAAGAATTAAACTGATTCAGTTTAAAGAAGGAGGGATTTTAATGATTTACCCTAATGAAGCTTTGGTTGTGGTTGGTTAGTGTAGATGTTAACACTTCTGCCTTCTACACTGTAGACTGGGGTTCAACCCCCCACCAGGGCAAGCACCCTACACTATAAGAATAAGAGTCCTTGGGCAAGACTCCTAACACTACCTTTACCTACCTGTGTGAAAAAATGATCAATTGTAAGTCACTCTGGATAAGAGTATCTGCCAAATAATTAAACTGATTCAATTTAAAGAAGGTTTGATTTTAATTATTCACTTTAATGAAGCTTTGATTAAACTGATTCAATTTAAAAAAGGATGGATTTGAATGATTCACCTTAATGAAGCTTTGATTAAACTGATTCAATTTAAAAAAGGATGGATTTGAATGATTCACCTTAATGAAGCTTCGATTAAACTGATTAAATTTAAAAAAGGATGGATTTGAATGATTCACCTTAATGAAGCTTCGATTAAACTGATTCAATTCAAAGAAGGTTTGATTTGAATGATTCACCTTAATGAAGCTTCGATTAAACTGATTCAATTTAAAAAAGGATGGATTTCAATGATTCACCTTAATGAAGCTTCGATTAAACTGATTCAGTTTAAAAAAGGATGGATTTCAATGATTCACCTTAATGAAGCTTCGCTTAAACTGATTCAATTTTAAAAAGGATGGATTAAACTGATTTAACTTAATGAAGGTTTGATTAAACTGACTTAATTCAACTGTTTAAACACAATGAAATGAGTAAATGGATCTACCTTAGTTTTGATTGAACTGATTTAACTTAATGAGAGACTGATAGAAGTTATTAAACTTAATTGAAAATTGATTAAGCTGATTAGCCTCATGAAGGAGCTTACCCACTCAGATTTCCATACAGAGGTGGTGAATAAAGTGATTTTGAATTGATCAAAGTAATTGAACTTTCAGCTGAATACAACTTTGATTAGTTCATCTAGGTACTGGACGATTATGGTAAATACTAAATGAAGTCTGAGCAAAACACTGACTCCTCAGAGTAGCTCTAAATACACTTCCCTCGGGTGGCCCAACACTTTTATACAGTACTGTATGTCTCTTATTTGTCGCCCTGATTAACTACTTTCCTCACACATGTCTATGCAGGTACTATGTTGAAGTCCTGCTCCAGCAGTACACGATGACAGCCTCGATTGATGTGGGATTTTTTAAAGAAAGAAGCCCCTTCACCGCACAGCAGACTCAAGAAGCTGTTAATGAGAAGCAGGTCATACAAGCCAGCTACGACGTTCTGGATGAGAAACAGGTTTGTCATATATGTACAGTACATGAACGTAAAACAGCAACCTACATTGAGTAAAGTGCTCTAAAGCCTCAAATCAGCACATCACAAATAAAAAAGTTACACTAGGGTTCAAAAGTTTGAGCCTGGAATCACATTGTTATATTTATATCTTTAATAATTGCTGTTATTTTATTCCATAATAACATTTGGAGTGTTTGGGGCAGTCGTGGGCTGGAGGTTAGGGATCTGGCCCTGTGACCAGAAGGTTGCCGGTTCAATCCCCAGGGCCAACAGTCCATGACTGAGGTGTCCTTGAGCAAGACACCTAACCCCCAATTGCTCCCTGGGTGCCGTGGATAGGGCTGCCCACCGCTCCGGGCAAGTGTGCTCACTGCCTCCTAGTGTGTGTGTATTCACTAGTGTGTATGTGGTGTTTCACTTCATGGATGGGTTAAATGTGGAGGTGGAGTTTTGCCATTTGTGGGATTAAAAAAGTATCAGATAAAACATAAAAATTTGCCTCTGACAATGTTTTATTTTTTCCAACATGTTAAACTGTAAATAAATAGAAACTTACAGAAGAATGCAACATTAAACTTGCACACACACACACACATACATATGTGCACACACACATCTTCCAAGCCGCTTATCCTTCTGGGTCGCAGGGTGGAGCTGGAGCCTATCCCAGCAGTAATCAGGTGGAAGGCAGGATACACCCTGGACAGGTCACCAGTCCATCACAGGGCAGACAGACAGACAGACATACACACACACCTAGGGGCAATTTAGCATGTCCAGTCAGCATCACTGCATGTCTTTGGACTGTGGGACGAAAACGGAGCACATTTGAGGGCAATTTACTCCCATTTATAACTTCATCCTCAATGGTTTCTTAATAATTTTGTTTTCTTATATAGTGCTATTCATTATTCTGAACACATCTAACATTCACGCTTTACTGCTTCCTGTTAATTAGTTATAAACCTATAAAGTTGTAAAAGACTAGCATGATTTTAGAATCGTTTTATACATATTCATGCAAAATATATTTTTATTTTTTTAGTAATATAATTTAAGAGGTCATGACCTATGGTCATGAGCTTTGGGTAATGACCGAAAGAATGAGATCGCGAATACAAGCGGCCGAAATGAGTTTCCTCTGCAGGGTGTCTGGACTCTCCCTTAGAGATAGGGTGAGAAGTTCAGTCATCCGGGAGGGACTCGGAGTAGAGCCGCTGCTTCTCCACGTCGAGAGGTGCCAGCTGAGGTGGTTCGGGCATCTGGTTAGGATGCCTCCTGGACGCCTCCCTCGGGAGGTGTCACAGGCAAGTCCACCTGGGAGGAGACCCCGGGGAAGACCCAGGACACGCTGGCGTGACTATATTGCCCAGCTGGCCTGGGAGCACCTCGGAATCCCCTTTGGAGAGCTAGTGGAAGTGGCTGGGGAAAGGGAGGTCTGGGCCTCATTGCTTAGGATGTTGCCCCCATGACCCGAACCCCGGAGAAGCGGAAGATAATGGATGGATGGATGGATGGATGGATGGATGGATGGATGGATGGATGGATGGATGGATAATTTAAGAGGTGTGTGTGTGCTCATTTGTTCTAGTGTGTTTTAAGATCTGCCGCTCATTGTGCTTTCAGGTGCTTCATTTCGAGGGCTGGAGCCCAGCTATTCCTGTCCAGGAGTTGCAGTCTGTGACAATCAGCAGTGACTGCTTTTCAGTGGGCACCTGTGATAATACCTACTACACCCTCAGCTATGGAGCCCAGAGAACAGGTTCCGTTCTTTCAGCGTTCCATTCTCTGTTTAGCATTGGTCTGGAAGTACTTCTAATCCCTGTTTGTTTGAAGTCAGCATCCAGTTTCTTTATCAAAAGTACCGTATTCCCATATTGTGCTAACACAAGCAATACGATCCTGTGTCCCTCCACAGGGCTAATCCCCGTCAGTGCACCTGCACAGGCGGTGGAGGCTGAGCTGAATGCTCTATGGACCATTAAACCAGACACAGTCACGGTCACAAAGCAGGATCTGGACACTCTGACGGAGTACAATATCACTTTCATTTCTAACAGAGGTAAGAGAATCTATCACCGCTGCGACGACTCAGGTCGTTTTATTTAACGATGGCCACACAAAGCGCACAGTATTTCTAGCTTGTATGATCCACTAATTGTGTCGGTATAATTTGATGGTTGAGACGTAAACAGAGTCATTCAGAGTGATTTGATTCATTTCCTTACAAACAAGCATCAGAAACGTAACAATGAATGCCTCTTCTACCACGAGCGTGGCACCTCCCCAGACCTTCTTTGCATGGCTACACCTCCCACACTCCTACAGCAGCTCAGTTAGTGCTGGGATGCCATAATATGTCATACGATTTTGACCAAAGTCTTGTCAGAATTATAATAAAACTGTGTCTCACACATCAGACAGCATATTGATAACCATTTTTGTAAGGGAGCCTTTAGAGGCATGAAACTTTGCAGATGTCTGGTTTCTATCACCACTACTATAGCAGTTCTGGCTCTGTAAGTTTCTCTAGAACGGTGCATTTCACACAAAACCACACTGATTGATTTTATTAATGTTTTAACCAATTAATTATGAAGACATTTTTTTTAAATCAGAAAAAATTCCAGCTTGAGTTTCGTTCCCGGTCGGACGACCAGGGACCTTTCTGTGTGGAGTTTGCAGTGCTCCAGTGTCCACCCACAGGCCAAAGTCATGCAGTCAGGCCAACTGGACACACTAAATTGTCCTAAGTGAGGGTGAATGTATATGTCTGTCTGACTGCCCTGCAATAGACTGTCAACCTGTCCACTGTGTTTCCTGCCTTCTGCCCAATGACCGCTGGGATAGGCTTCATCACCCCCCGCAACCCAGAAGGATAAGCGGTTTAGATCGTGTGTGTGTGTAATGTCTAAAAATCCCCTGTTGTAACACCTTTAGAAACAAGTATTTTGGTTCACAAGCTTAATCAGAAAATGCAATCAATTATAAAATGTAAACGTTTCGAGTTCAGAACAGGGCGGCACAGTGGTGCGGTGGGTGGTGCTGTCGCCTCACAGCGAGGAGGGCCTGGGTTCGATTCCCCAGCCGGGTGACCGGGGTCCTCTCTGTGTGGAGTTTGCATGTTGTCCCTGTGTCTGTGTGGGGTTCTGACATGCAGTCTGGACAATTATTAAGAAAACATTGAGGGTGAAGTTATAAATGGGAGTAAATTGCCCTCAAATGTGCTCCAGTTTCCTCCCACAGTCCAAAGACATGCAGTGATGCTAATTGGACATGCTAAATTGCCCCTAGGTGTGAGCATGATTGTGTCTGTCTGCCCTGTAATGGACTGGTGACCTGTCCAGGGTGTATCCTGCCTTCAGCCTAATGACTGCTGGAATAGGCACCAGCACCCCCCACGACCCTGAGGGAGAAGTGGCTTAATAAATGAATTCAGAAACAGTGTTTTTCATACAATAAACCATTTTATTGCTACTGTCTCCCTGTCAGGTGACTTTGATGACCTTCACTACTGGACAAACTTGCCAGGTGTAAACATCACAGTCAGAGAGCTCAGGAAAGGAAGAGCTGACCTGAACTCCTTTACTCTGCTGTGGGGAGGCATTCCATCCAGCCCTCTGCCTTACCAAGCTTCAGAGACTCAGGTGTGAACATCAGCAATCGTTCTCCAGATGTGCTGAAGAAATCCTTCTGACTCACTTCTGTAGCAAAGAGAATGTTTATAACAGCAAATCTTCTTCATCGGGTACCACTTACATCAGCTTGCAAGCAATTTTCCGATAAATGTCTGATTTTTTTAGCCACTTACTTTGTCTTGTGAAATATTGTTGACACTGTTTTCATCTACAGGTTCTGTCTGCACTGGGTGAAATGGTGTCTGCCAAATGTCCACAGGAGCTTCTCAGTGTGGAGAATTCGGAAGTGAAATATTTCAGAGACTATGAGAGTGCTTACAAAGGGGTAAGGGTGACATAATCATGATTAAACACCAATCCTTACTGCCTTATTTTGTACATGGGCCTCCAGCCTCAGAGTTTTAAGCACTTAAATAAGCACTGAATTAAGTACTGATTGTAATGTATTGTAGTGTAGTGTAGTGTAGTGTAGTGTATTGTATTGTATTGTAGTGTAGTGTAGTGTATTGTAGTGTATTGTAGTGTAATGTATTGTAGTGTAGTGTATTGTGTTGTTTTATATTGTATTGTAGTGTAGTGTAGTGTATTGTAGTGTAGTGTAGTGTATTGTAGTGTATTGTATTGTAGTGTATTGTATTATATTGTAGTGTAATGTATTGTAGTGCAGTGTATTGTAGTGTAGTGTATTATAGGGTACTGTAGTGTAGTGTATTGTGTTGTTTTATATTGTATTGTAGTGTAGTGTATTGTGTTGTATTGTATTGTATTGTAGTGTAGTGTAGTGTAATGTATTATAGTGTACTGTAGTGTAGTGTATTGTGTTGTGTTGATTTGTATTTTATTGTAGTGTAGTGTATTGTATTGTAGTGTATTATAGTGTACTGTAGTGTAGTGTATTGTGTTGTGTTGTATTGTATTGTAGTGTAGTGTATTGTGTTGTATTGTAGTGTAGTGTACTGTAGTGTATTGTGTTGTAGTGTATTGTAGTGTATTATAGTGTAGTGTAGTGTATTGTGTTGTATTGTGTTGTATTGTATTGTATTGTAGTGTGTTGTAGTGTATTGTAGTGTATTATAGTGTACTGTAGTGTATTGTATTGTATTGTATTGTATTGTAGTGTAGTGTATTGTGTTGTAGTGTATTGTAGTGTATTATAGTGTAGTGTAGTGTAGTGTAGTGTATTGTAGTGTATTATAGTGTAGTGTAGTGTAGTGTAGTGTATTGTAGTGCATCGTAGTGTATTGTAGTGTATTGTAGTGTATCGTAGTGTATTATATTGCACTGTTCTGTGTTCCTCTCTGTTCCTTTTTCTCTGAGTAGTGACTTTTGTTTCTAGCAGTATCTGAGCTCAGGACTGGTTTTCTCTATTGGTAACTAGTAAAGAGACTTTCTCTAGACAGACAAAGCGCTTCTTGTAAGTCACTCTAGATAAGAGCGTCTGCTAAATGCTGTAGATGTAAATGTTTTAACAGTAGAGAGTCTAATAAGAGCGGCGTATTTAGAGCATCACTGAAGGCGTTCCACATCGAGGGCTCCCAGTCTCCGTCCTGATGAAACTTTTCTATGCACATTTTGTGTTTTCACACATCACCCAGCCAACAAATTGCTTCAACAAGTCGAATCAGGTGTGCTTAATGAGAGAAAGCGCAAAACTGTGCATGGGGTTTCGTCAAGACTGGGAATGGAAACCTTCTACTGAGAGTCCTAACTTTGGTTTTAGAACTGTTATAGACTGTAATAAAGCAAACAAGGAGCTGTGGTCTTACCTTGAAGTAAAGAAATGTTTT
Source organism: Pygocentrus nattereri (assembly GCF_015220715.1). NCBI lineage: Eukaryota > Metazoa > Chordata > Actinopteri > Characiformes > Serrasalmidae > Pygocentrus > Pygocentrus nattereri. The sequence goes on along the minus strand of NC_051211.1, from coordinate 4,687,672 downwards.
AAATTTAAATGTTTGGCATCCTCAGTTTGCAGGTGATCTGAGCAACAGAGGGACGATAGTCGAAGACAGTGAGCCATTCTGCGGTCGGTGGTCTTTGATGAATCCAACCGTTCTGTTTAGGTGGGATGATGTCACCCCATCTGGAGTCAACTATGAACCTGTGCCTCTTCAGCAGTATGGAACAGTGAGTGTATCATAAGATCATTTCAAAACAAGAGTGTATACTTGACTGGTGCAACCAGCACTTGGGTGAGGCCTGGCATCTTCCTGCTGAAATAAACATGGAATTCTCGGGAAAATATGTCATTTTGATAAGATAAGATAAGATAAGATAAGATAAGATAAGATAAGATAAGATAAGATAAGATAAGATAAGATGAGGCTTTATTGTCATTCGCATCACATGTGGTACATGAGGTGAAAGGAAACATTGTACTCAGTTAACTCCCAAAGTAACATCAACAATAAATAGAAGGTGCAAATAACAGCAGCATGAACCACAGCAGCATGAGTACGAGGTCGAAGGTGTACATCTTAATACTGGTGATGTATAAAGTGACACGTTTAGGGGTGATATAGTGGAGGGGTGATATAGTGGGGGCACTGGTTCAGTACAGCAGCAGAGATAAATAAGTGGACATGAAGTGCCGTTGCAGCGATTGTCTAATTGGAGTTTAAGAGTCTCACGGCTTCAGGGAAGAAGCTGTTCCTCAGTCTGGTTGTTTTATTCTTAATGCTCCGCAGCCTCCTACCTGAAAAAAAGTGTGTGTGCTGGGTGAGTGGGGTCCTTCATGATGCCAGTGGCCCTTTTCCTGCATCTGGAGGTGTAAATGTCCATGGTGGTGGGAAGGCTGACTCCAACAGTCCTCTGTGCAGCCTTCACCACCCATGTATGATGCAGCACATATTTTTCTATAATCCTAATATTTGCCTCTGCGTCAGTGGTAGCTTCACACATATGCAAGTCGCCCATGCTGTGGGTGCTGGTGCGTATCCAAACCATGACAGATGTTGGCTTTTCCACCTTTTTTCTGTCTTTGGCACGGAGAACTCAATGTCTGCTTTTCCCAAAAAACAAGATCAAACATGGACTCATGTGACCAGCATATATTTTTACTGTCTTTCGGACCGTCTGTGATAAGCTTGGGCCCAGAGAACTCGGCGGCATTTCTGCATAGAAAAAGAATTTCCCCTCATTAACATTTTGTGAAGTAGCCTAAAGAAAGTTTACCAGTGGTTGAAGTGTTGAAGTACTTTTTTGGGGTCACATGTCTAAGTGCATAATTCAAGATAATATTTACCTTTCTTTTTCTGTCCTAGCTCTGCTTGGCATATAAAGGCTATCTACAAAATGGACTGGAAGTGCTGTTTATCTACCAGACAAGTGCAGGATATACCTACTCACAGAACACAGTAATCTCTCCAGTGTTTGAGTCAGGGGACGTGTAAGTTTGAACCTCAGCGCAGTTAGAAAGCTATTAACTATCTATTTAAGTTTACAAAAATAGTAAAACAGTGATGCACAATATTTTCTTTGCAGATGGCAATACACGTGTGTGGATCTTTTAGAGGCTCTGCAGACACGCTACGCTGGCAGCAACTACAAACTCCAGGAACTGCGTCTGCACAGGGACACAGGAGATTACTATATAGACACGGTTCAGCTCAGAGCAGCCACCGCGACTGACATCAATGGTGAATCAAAATACTTTGCGTTTCATTTCATTGCTGCTGTCTTAAAGGACTTGTCTGACGCAAGAACCCATTTGAAAATAAAACAGTTTAATATAGGATGTAAAAATTGTTAAGGGGCCAAAACATACTAATCACTCCCCAGTTCATACAGTCAAACAGCCTGTTTTGAATTCACTGTTTGAGTGATGTCACAAAAACCAACATGTTTACATGTCTCCACTTATTCATCCTACAGCAGTTTGGCTCTGCCCATTCATGCTGAAGTTACAGCATAAGGGTTTTTTGAGTATGGATTGCTTGTACCGTGATCGGACGCCACCTGTGCAACAAGTCCAGTCGTGAAATTTCCTCACTACTAAATATTCCACAGTCGACTGTCAGTGGGATTATAACAAAGTGGAAGCGATTGGGAACGACAGCAACTCAGCCACGAAGTGGTCAGCCACGTAAAATGACAGAGCAGGGTCAGCGGATGCTGAGGGGCATAGTGCGCAGAGGTCACCAACTTTCTGCAGAGTCAATCACTACAGACCTCCAAACTTCATGTGGCCTTCAGATCAGCTCAAGAACAGCGTAGAGAGCTTCATGGAATGGGTTTCCATGGCCGAGCAGCTGCATCCAAGGCTTACATCACCAAGCGCAATGCAAAGCATGGAATGCAGTGGTGTAAAGCGCCGCCACTGGACTCTAGAGCAGTGGAGACGTGTTCTCTGGAGTGACCAATCACGCTTCTCCATCTGGAAATCCGATGATCTGGGTTTGGCGGTTGCCAGGAGACGGTACTTGTCTGACTGCATTGTGCCGAGTGTAAAGTTTGGTGGAGGGGGGATCATGGTGTGGGTTTGTTTTTCAGGAGTTGGGCTCGGCCCCTTAGTTCCAGTGAAAGGAACTCTTGATGCTTCAGCACCAAGAGATTTTGGACAATTTCATGCTCCCAACTTTGTGGGAACAGTTTGGGGACGGCCCCTTCCTGTTCCAACATGACTGAGCACCAGTGCACAAAACAGGTCCATAAAGACACGGATGAGCCAGTTTGGTGTGGAAGAACTTGACTGGCCTGCACAGAGTCCTGACCTCAACCCCATAGAACACCTTTGGGATGAATTAGAGCGGAGACTGTGAGCCAGGCCTTCTCGTCCAACATCAGCGTCTGACCTCACAAATGTGCTTCTGGAAGAACGGTCAAAAATCCTCATAAACACTCCTAACCCTCGTGGGAAACCTTCCCAGAAGAGTTGAAGCTGTTATAGCTGCAAAGGGTGGGCCTACATCATATTAAACCCTATGGATTAAGAACGGGATGTCACTCAATTTTATATCCATATGAAGCCAGACGAGCGAATACTTTTGGAAATATAGTGTGTCAGGGTTTTTCAGCCTGGATTGCTTTTTGAATGAGGTGCAATACAGGACAGCCGATCAGAACAGAGCTTATTTACATAAATATATATATCAGTCTTAAAGGCACAATAACCGAAACAGCCTGTATAATTTTAAGGGATAAAATGTAAGAGCTACTTTTTGGTACATAAATCTACAAAACTGATGTGTCAACTTTGGATTGAAAAAATTACAATAGAAGAAAAGTGTATGATATGAGCCCTTTAAGTGACAATGCAGCCTAAATAGTTATAATCATAGATTTCTTCATTTCCTATTTCACCATATTTCAGGTGCTCTCCAGAGAAGAAGACCGCCTGCGTTGGCCAATTCTGGTCATTTCTTTCAGCGGATCTCCGTGCACAAGCTGAGCAATGCGTCGCATGTCAGTTACGAGATCACAGCCTCGCCATATAACTGTGCCTTTGGTGTCCCTCTAATGGAGGTCGGCTTCCTGCAGGTAAGTGTGAATAGAAGTAATTAAATGATCTGAGAGAGTTGGAGGCCACGCAGGGAGGAGTGAAACTGAGGTGGCACCAGACGTCACGTCTGCACTACCAGACCAAACACTATTAATAGCCCAGCGAAATGGTGTTCGGCACTTTCCTTACTGATGTGCTATAGCACAGGCCTTGCTGGCATATCTGATATGGGTCACTTGGTATGTATCTGTGGATGTTTTGTCTGACTATTAATTCCTAAAAGTGAAACGGAAAGACTTCTGGACGGATACAAAAAGTGTTTACAAGCTGTGATATCTGCCAAAGGTGGTGTCGCTGCGTACTGACTTCTACTATGGTTTCCAAACATGTACACATGCCACAGTTATTGGTTTCATCCTTGGTTTTTAAGTTCATCAAATATAAAATAACTGTGCGTTGACATTTGTGGAAGGGTGGTGGTCAGAGGTGGCCAAACCTCTGCTGTAATTTTTAGAAGATCACAAATTTTGCATTGTCTTTAAGAGAAATCTTAGAAAAAAATTCTACAAAGAAGACAAAACTAGAAATGTTGAGATGAATTTGGTGGAAAAAATGAGGCAAACCTAAATTAAGGTAATACCAACAAAAACGTTTCTCTTAAAACTTTTAAATGTGTTCCATTAGAAAAGCAGGCTGAAAAGGTTAGTGTTAAAACTACAGCCTCACTTGCTGCAACTGTTTTCATCCTTTTTTACTGTCCTAAAGAGAGCAGGCCGTTTTACTGAGGACGCGCTGGTGCTGGTCCAGAACAACGCCACTGTCACTGTGACGCGCACGCAGCGAGCCAGCCCTCCTCTCAGTGGCTACTTCAGCGCAGAGATCTTCGGCCAGCGCGTAGAAGGTCAGCAAACTGTCCGTGTTTTCTCTCAGGAAATTATGATCTGTGGTTTATATTAGATGTGGATATTATGACTATATAAACCTCATATCTCCAAAATGGTAACTTTACAGGAGAAGGAAAAAACACACTTTACTTTCAATGTAAGTCAATGGAACCAGACGTCTTTCCAAGTCATTTTGAGCCGTTTCTTTTGGTCCGTTCTTCATGAAATTTACACACAATGTAAAGATCAACAGGTGTTTTCATATTATGTCAAAAACTGAAAAACGAACAAAAATGGAGATACAAGGTTTTCCTCCAACAGCAGCGATATATTGAATATTTTCATTTTTTTAATGAATATAATGAATATGTATACATATAAACTATAAAGTATTATCTGAAACATTTGAATATTCAAGAATAAGAAAATATAATATAATAATGGTAAGAATAAGTACACAATATGTGTCCCTTTAATGATTAAGCGAAAACTTTATTTGATTATTATTTATTAAGTTTAAGCTGCTTAGGCTGGATACGTGCTTAACTTAGCTATATTAGTCTCATCACCCAGTGAAGTTTTTTGCTGTTCCACATGGACATAGGGGTGCGCAATATGATGATATTTTATCGTTATTATGTCACACTACACTTTTCTGAGCATATCGTTTTTCTCGTCAGTGCTTAAAGAACACTGAAACTAACCAGCTCACTCCTGTTAACTCTCAGAAATGCAGTGGAGGGCAGCTGGCCAGCAGTCCAGAGCAGCCGGAAAAGCATTTGGACTAAATGAGGCGATTAAAAAAGGCCTTATCATCTCAAATTAGACAATACAGGCAATTAGGAACAGAAACTGAAACATCAGCATCGTGATAAAGCTCACTGAAATATTGTGATAGGTATGTTGTATGTTTGCTCACCCCTGGTGTACTGACTTAGTTGTCTCTTTTTATTAAGGTGTAGGCTTAGTAGTGATGTATTGACTATCATTAGCTATGATCTCTTGAGAAAAAAGGTACCACTGCCTTAAATTATGCCCCTTAGTGTCCATTAAAATTGAACATAACGTCATATTTAACAAAAAGTGCTTCCATGTCGCACTACTGTGTAAATCATTCCTCTGGTTAGGTTTGCGAAATCACTGGAGATTTAGAAATAATTCTGATTTGTGGAATCATTCTGGGATTTGAGCTTTGATGAATCATTGAGTCGTTGCCCAGAGATTCAAGATTCAATTGAAACTTTGCAAGGTCAGCGATTTAAATAGTGAAAGTGGACAGCAGTGTTCATGTTTGTGTCATAGGTCTAGCTGTGGACATCAGCGCCAAAGACCTGCAGTACGCCTTGCAAGGCATTCCAGATCTGGGCCAGCTGAGCGTGACGAGGACAGGAGACTGCAAAGGCTACTCCTGGTATATTGAATGGCTCACCATGCCAGGCAGCCAGCCCCTACTGCAGGTGAAATCAGGGGGTCTGTGGGTCCTTATAAAATATTAATCAGTCTGAAATTACATTTTACAATTTAAAGGCCTTAATAAGGGCAGAAATCTTTAGTCTTGGGCGACAAACGGTACTGGGCAAAAGTCTCATTTACGTCGTTTAAAGCAGTAGTTAGAATAAAAGCAAACAAGCATCAATGCAGTAAAAGGTAACAAGAGTTTCTTACTTTCAAAAATATCCTTTGAGCTAGTTAGAGGAACACAGGTTTAACAAGACACAGGTGAAAACAATCAAGGGCGGAGTCTGGAAACAAGGGGGCAGAACAGGGAAGAATCAAAACAAGGAAGCACATGGACAAGACCAGAGATAAACAAAATCACATGGAGGACTAGGAGGGGTTAGGGTTAGGGTCGTGACACAATCTAATTACTTCAGTCCGAAAAAGAGGATATATCCAGTGAGCGGTCAGTTGTGTGGATGAAAACGCCTTGTTGATGTGAGAGGTCAGAGGAGAATGGGCAGACTGGTTCCAGATGATAGAAAGGCAGCAGGAACTCAAATAACCAACCAGAATCTCTGAGGAACGTTTCCAACACCTTGTTGAAAGTCTGCCACGAAGAATTAAGACAGTTCTGAAGGCAAAAGGGGGTCCAACCTTTTACTAGCAAGGTGTACCTAATAAAGTGGCTGGTGAATGTACATCTAAAGTGTTAAATGGTTTAACTCATTGCTCATTGCAGTGAAGCTAGTTTCTACTGCAAGTTTGATATGAAGTATGTAACATGTGTTTCTTGTTCTTTGCCAGATCAACGACTCCACTGTAGCCGGCGTGAACTCCTCAGTGACCGCACAGGTTAAGGAGCACGGAGGGCTCTTCAAACAAAGCATTATGGGAGACTTCCTGCGTGTCCCGACAAATAAGACACAGGTGCGTTTGTTACTTTCTACTTGCGTTGTGGTGCTTGGGGTCTCAGGGAAAGGGGACCTGAAAAGAATAGAACACACCTTTATCCGCCTGCTTAAATAAATCTGTTCCACTGGCTGAGGATCTTATTGATGTTTCCATGATGGCGTAACTGGGTGTTATCAGTTTGTTGACGTCTCCTGAGGACAGACTGAAATGTTATTATTACTATATTTTCATTTAATAATTGAAATATTTTTTTTTCAAATTATCCATCCATCCATCCATCCATCCTCCACCACTTATCCGAGTCCTAAGCAAAGAGGCCCAGGCCTCCCTCTCCTCCGCCACCTCCTCCAGCTCTTCCGGAGGGATACTGAGGCGTTCCCAAGACAGTCGAGAGATATAATCCCTCCAACGTGTCCTGGGTCTGCCCCGTCGGACATGTCTGGACCACCTCCCTAGGGAGCGTCCAGAGGCCATCCTTAACAGATGCCCGAACCACCTCAACTGGCTTCTCTCAACGTGGAGGAGCAGCGGCTCAAATTAAATTAATTAAATTAAAATTAAAATGAATTCATGTTGTTTGGTTTTTATACAGTTGACATAGGTGGTGATTCTGAATAAGTCTAAGAGAAAAGGGGGCGCTGAAGAGCCTCGCCATTGCCACGATTGGCCCCTCCCAGTCCTGTCCGTGTTCGTGTTTTGGTTTAGCCCATGTGCGTTTGTTTTGGTCCAGCCCCCTCGTTTCATGACTCCACCCCTGATAGTTATTTAAGCCCTGTGTTTGCCCCTTGTCTTTGCTGGTCTTTGGTGTTTGCATTGTTGGATGTATTGATCTTTGTTCTGTTCGCCTTGTTTGATTCTGGTTTGTCATGTCTGTCCCCCGATCGATCCGTGTTGGTTGCATGAACCTGGACCATTTAGACGATGACCCTGGATTTGCCCATAATAAAAGTCGCTTATCTCTGTATATGCATCCACCTCCTCGCTCCCCGTTACAGCCATCAGTTTCTTCCGAAAGTTACAAGCCAAAGTTGGACTAAGACTATATAACTGAATAATTATTATATACTATACTTATAATTATACAGAATATAATTATTCACAATTTAGGCCGCTATGTATTATATAATGTTAATACTAATATTAAAATATGAAGTATGCTTTAATAGTATGTGTCTATAATCAGTGATAATGAAAGTAGATTGAACTCTGAACAAATTTCAGTTTATCCCCTTCGGAAAAAAATCGTAATCTTAGTCTTGGTCTCTGTCGTGACTACGGCTCTACTTTCTGCTACTCCTGTAACTTAGCAATGAGATGTTTACCTAGCTTGTATTTGTTTGGCCACTTGCTTAAACGTTGTTGCCTTGATATCATGTTATATGAGATGTGGTGGGCTGTTTAATTGTAGGCTGTCCTCAGGTTTGTGTGTGTGGAATGGGAATGAATTGTTAATTGAGGATTACTGGTTGAGTGAACCGTTAAGGTCACTTTAGTTGTCCAAACTGATACGTTAATCTGCTTGTGATGATTGTTAACATATGACAGATTAAGGCTTGTAAACAATAGTAGTGCATGTATAAGAGCTGCACTGGAGAAAAGATTTGCTGTCATTGGTAACAACAAAAACATTGTATCGATGCAGGAGCTTTGTGTGTGTTCCTGTGTTTTCTATTACCGTGTAAACAGAATTCAGCTCAGCAAGACTCATTTATTCATTTAGATTAACGATTACCTCTTCAAGTTAGCCTCCTCATTTCTACGCTCACTGTCCACTTTATCAGCTCCACTTACTGTATAGCTGCACTTTGTAGCTCTACAGTTACAGATTGTAGTCCATCTGTTTCTCTGATACTCTGTTACCCTGTTCTTCAGTGGTCAGGACCCCCATGGACCCTCACAGAGCAGGTACTATTTGGGTGGTGGGTCATTCTCAGCACTGCAGTAACACTGACATCAGACACAGCGGTGCTGCTGGAGTTTTTAAACACTGTGTCCACTCACTGTCCACTCTATTAGACACTCCTACCTTGTCGGTCCACCTTGTAGATGTAAAGTCAGTCCTTCATCAGTGGGCACAGGATGCTGCCCACAGGACGCTGTTGGTTGGTGGTTGTTAATGTATGTTTATCATGAAATTTTGACACAATGCAAAAGGCAACAAGTATTTTCAAATTATGTCAAAAGCTGATAAACAACAAAAATAGAGTTACAAGGTTTTGTTCCGATAGCAGTGACATATTCCTATTACAATTGAGTATGATGCTCTTGGTCGTCTGCAGGCTATTCAGAGCGCTGCTGCAAGACTACTTACAAGGTCAAACAGAAGGTCCCACATAACCCCCGTACTAAAATCTCTTCCTTGGCTTCCTGTTGCAGATAGGATCCAGTTTAAAATTCTTACTCTCACTTATAGTAATACTATGATATACTGTTAATGATCAGCCTGACCACCCAGCACACTACACACTGAGCTCCACCAGCTGCTGTGCACTTCATCTCTGACGAAGCCTTATTTCTAGTGTATTTATATATTTATACTGTTACTGTTTATTTAAGATGTTACCTGGACATTATGCTGCTACTCTCTACCTGCACTGTACACTTTATATACAGATCACTGTTTACTCCACTAGTACTTCTGCATTTACTGTCCTGCAGTTCACCAGCACATTTCTGTCTATATACCTGACACACTTGAATATCTGACTATGCACTAACTGTCTATACATCCAATACACCTGTAACACTTGCCTATGCACATCTTGTCTATGTTCGACACCTGAACCTACTGACTGCACATTTTATCTGTCTTTTGTCTTTGAACTGTTTACTATGCATCTTTTATTACTGCACTGGAAAAGTAGCTCGATAGTGTTTCATTATACTGTACTACCCTGTACTGTATAATCACAATAAAGCTGAATTGAATTATAGAGCACTGTATGGGCCAGCTCCTGCACACGTGGCTGATTTAGTTCACCCACATTTCTCAGCTCTCAGGTCTAATAATCTAAGGTTATTGTCTGTGCCACGTACTCACTTAAAGACCCGTGGTGGTCGAGCATTTGAGGTTATAGCACCTATAGAGGTTATAGCACCTATTGAGGTTATAGCACCTATAGCACCTGGGGCAGTCGTGGGCTGGAGGTTAGGGAACTGGCCCTGTGACCGGAAGGTTGCCGGTTCGATCCCCAGCGCCGACAGTCCATGACTGAGGTGTCCTTGAGCAAGACACCTAACCCCCAACTGCTCCCCGGGCACCGTGGATAGGGCTGCCCACCGCTCCGGGCAAGTGTGCTCACTGCCCCCTAGTGTGTGTGTTCACTAGTGTGTATGTGGTGTTTCACTTGCATGGATGGGTTAAATGCGGAGATGGAATTTCCCCGGTTGTGGGATCAAAACAGTATCACTTAATTAACTTAATTAGATTATGGAGCGATCTGCCCGCTCTTTTAAGGACTGTCAATTCTACTGATTCTTTTAAAAAACAGCTGAAGACTTTTCTTTTTAAACAGGCATTAAGCTGGGTAGCTGGTCTGTATTAGGTTTCTCTCCTATGTGTATTTGTTTTATGTCTGTCGTTTGTTTAATGTTATGTTTGTTGTTGTTGTAAAGCACTTTGTGACCTACGTCAGTGAAAAGTGCTGTATAAATCAATTTTACGCTTTTTTTTACTTTACAACAACAACACTGGGAAATTGTGAAATCATGTTATTAAGACAAAAATGTAGATAAAATGGCAGAAAACAGACACAGACACACACACACACACACACACACACACACACACACACGCATTTTCAAAGCCACTTCTCCCTCAGGGTCGCGGGGGTTGCTGAAGCCTATCCCAGTGGTCATTGGCCAAAAGGCAGAAGACACCCTGGACAGGACGCCGGTCCATCGCAGACTTAAAAATCAGACTGGCTTTTATTGTTAGAAGTTCAAAAAAATCCAAACGTAGCACTGAATCATGTTTACCTACGCTGTGAGCATCTTCTGATAGTAGTGAATGGATTTACATTTATGGCATTTGGCTGACGCTTTTATCCAGAGCGACTTACAATTTCATCATTTTACACAGTTAGGCCAAGGTGGTGTTAGGAGTCTTGCCCAAGGACTCTTATTGGTATAGTGCAGGGTGCTTACCCTGGTGGGGGATTGAACCCCAGTCTATGGATAACAGAAGGCTTGTTTGATCAACATTATCTAGAAAGTAATAATAATGATAATAATAATAACAATAATGTGATTATAATGTCTTTTCAGGTAGAAGTTCTTATCAACGGCATTCCATCTAAGTGTTCAGGTGACTGTGGCTTCACCTGGAGTGCGGCTAAGACCCCGACTGTGACCGGCATATCCCCATCGCAAGGTAGAACTGATGATCAAAGGTCTCTGAAGCACTTTGCTCGAATCTGGACGACAAAAACTCTGATACCGTCTGTGGGTCTTCAGATGAAACATGTAGAAGGGAGAGTGTGTGAACTGTGTGGGCATTTTCCAAGGAGCCCTTTAAAATGCGCTGAAAGAATGTGATACTCAAGTCTGTAAATGACACCCTGAACTTTCAAATGCAGAACGTTTACTCTTTTAAGCACATTTCTCAGTGCAAGCAGTGATGGTGATGCTGCGGTGCTGCTGCTTCTACTAACAACAAGTACTGGACGATGTCTTTCAGGGGCCAGTGCTCTGGGAACAGTTCTGACCATCTCAGGATCTGGATTTGTTGGTGGAAATGCCTCAGTGCAGATTGGAAACGTCCAGTGTTCGGTCCTCCAGGTTACCAGTAAGTTCTAGGAAACTTCTAGTAGATGCAGTCCTGTGTGAAAGTTTTCGGCATGTAAGCAAATGTTTAAACAGTTGACCTCAGCAGTGAGTTTATCACAATATAGATTAGAATAAAGTCGTATTCATAATTCAAATAAACAGAAAAACAATCAAAAGTAAGAATTTTGTGAGCCGGAATTTCAGTGCATCTCTATCAATCAGTAGATAAAATCAGGCTACAGGATGTATTTTTATGCTCTTACAGGTTCTGCAAGTTGGTTTGAGCCCCTGTGTTTTCCTGACGTGCTTCGTGTGGTTCTTTTATTTGTGTTTCAGGCACATCGCTGACCTGTAGAGTTGGTCCCGCGAGTGCTGGTCTGTATCCAGTCTCTGTGAGTTTCCCTGAGGTGGGCTATGCTCTGCCTCCAGGTGGCAACCCCTTCAACTTCACCTACCAGATGGGCGTCACCTCCATAGAGCCAACGGCAGGCAGTGTCACCGGTAAACTGCACACGCCACATAAGTGACAGTGACACAGCAAAGTCACCACTATCACTATGAACCCTATTCAAACTGAAGAGGAAAAACAAACACCATGGAAAACAGACAGTGGAGTTTGTTTGCTTTCAAGATCAGTTGTTTTGATGAACTGAAGCACTATGTTATGCATTTATGCTCATTTATGACTGTAATTAGATGTATATTTTCAGCATGTGAGTATTTCATGGATATCATTAGTAATTAGCTGCTTAATTATTTGTCATGCAGCACCAAAAAAGTCATCATAGTTTGGCATGCAGATCCTACAAATGCAGTGATGCATGTAAAATCAAAGCTGCATGCAGACGTTTGTCTGTTTCTGGTCACTTTGCATGTATTAGTTGATTTCCTTGCTGTACGTATTGGAAATGTGGCCTGTTCGTAGGTTGTAAACGGCACATTTAGTACAGTTATTAATTTTTCCAACATCTAAAACTCAAATAAATTAAGCAAATAAACTAAAAGCATATAGAAATCTGGAGAGGCCGTGAGCTGTTGCTATAGTTTTCTGGATTGTTGTCTTGAGATAATGAGTTAATTATCTTGTGATCTCAAGAAAACAGCTTTGCTATCTCGAGATCACAAGGTAGTTAACTTGTCATCTCGAGATAACAATCCAGAAAATTACAGCAACAGCTTTTTTTTTTCTAATGTTCCCGAGCCAACAACATAGTTGTTTTCTTCAGATCACAAGATAATAACTCAATTATCTCAAGATAAAGACTTTATCTTGGGTTCACAAGATAATTAACTCGTTATCTCAAGATAACAATCCAGGAAATTCTAGCAACAGCTCATATATTTTCTTGTGATCTCTTGTGATCTCAACTCATTATCTCAAGAGGACAACTTTGTCATTTTGAGATCATAAGATAGTCAACTATTTGTCTCAAGATAACAATCCTGAAAATAACTCATGGCTTCTCTAGACTTTGGTAAAATTGTGCTTTGGAATTTCAACAAAATGTAATTTCTTCAAAATTCTTTTCATAAATTTCTGGCATGTTGTCCAATCCTAATGTGGTTAATGTCAAAATATCAAAATGAGTATGAAATAAAAATAAGATAAGATAAGATAAGATAAGATAAGATAAGATAAGATAAGATAAGATAAGATAAGATAAGATAATCCTTTATTAGTCCCACACAAATTCACAAATATTTGATAACATGAATAGGAGCTCGGCCATCCGGGAGGAGCTCGGAGTAGAGCCGGTACTCCTCCGCATTGAGAGGAGCCAGCTGAGGTGGTGTACACCTCATTCAGTGATTAGGGGTTCTGTTTAGCAAGCAGCACCGTATGAACCAAAAAGATGTTGCTTTGCTTGGAAACGGCGCTTGTGTTTGAAATGCACTACTGCTGTTCGTCCACCGGCCTTATATAACCATTCCACTGGGTAGCGCTGCAGAATGACCTATAGCTGACATGGCATCCTGTGCTTCCTTGCTCTGTAGGAGGAACGAACATTGTCATTTCTGGTTATGGCTTTGGTTACGACACCGTGGCCACCGTTGGGAGTGCCTCCTGTGATGTTGTTTACGTGGATTCAAACCAGCTCAGATGCAGAGTGCCTGCTGTAAGTGATTGGGTCTGTGTGCTGCTTCTGGATTTTGCTCTATTAATAAACAGAAAAGATGCATAAGAGCTGCAAACCTCAACAGTGCGTAAATATTAGGGCTTATTTTCACACTGTAAATTGTACAGTGCTAAATGATTGAATTTAACTCCATTAATGTCATTATAGTGTTTGAGAGTTGCCAGTTTATTAGTAATGATGAAGCTGCAGTATGTGGGAATTTAGTCTGGCAAAAAAGGCAGTGCATGCTGTGAGTAATCAGTTTACCAGTGAGATGCAGTGATATGAGAAATGTGGGTTCATACTGATATCTGATGTTTTACATACATTTCTGCCAATGTCGGTGATAATGCTCCATATACAGCACTGTGAGAAAGTTTTAGGCATCTGAGCAAATTTTTAAACAATTGACCTCAATTGAGTTTATCTCAATGTACATTAGAATAAAGTCGTATTCATAATTCAAATAAACAGAAAAACAATAAAAAGTAACAAGAATTTCTCGGGTCCATATTTTTCCTGGACACCTTCACAGCCGCCACAGAGACTCGTTAATATCATCAATTACATCATGAGCTCAATTTACTGAGCACTGATTGGTCAAACCAGGAGCTGCTTTTTAACTACATATAATACTGGGCTTCCTCGAGGAGAGGCTTGGAGATGGGTCAACACACACACCAACATCCAGAAAATCACTAGTTATTATATATATATATATATATATAAAATCATTATTAATTAATATTCTGTACATTTTGTTTATTCAAATATTAACACTTTTCTCAGCAAATAAACACAAACAGATTTTGAAAATGTGTCTTGGGTGCCTGAGACTTTCATTCTGTAATCACAGTACTGTAATATAGAAATTACGTCTGCTTGGGGGAGAAACAGCTGTAGGGTTACAAATGCAGTAAAGTGAACCTAATAAATGATTTGAAGGTATTTTAACCTTTTTTAAACATTATTTGAGAACCCTAAGAGCTTCTTCCATGGCTTCACTCAAAGGCCCCGTTTTTTTAAAGGGTAATTTCATTCAGATGTAAACGGTCATTCAGAGCAGTTTGGTGTGAGATGGTTGACTGTAGAGCTGTCTTTACAGTGGTGGTGATAGGAACCAGGGGTCACCATGACTACAACACAAATGTTGACATTTGATTTTGTTTACTGTCCAAAAACCAACAGTGAGTGGTTTTGTTGATAATAGTAAAATAGTAAGAACACCCCCACCTGACAGCACCCAGCATGTACCTCTACACCATGAATGCATTTAAAGCAGGTTTTAAAAAGGCTGTTAAAAAGAGGGAGCTTTCAGAGGTGGACGTCTGGTTCCTATCACCACCACTGTGAACGATTCTGACTCGGCAGGTTTCTCTAGAACGGAGCGTTTCACACCAGACCGCTCTGAACGCCTCTGTTTATACCTTAACTGTTTGTTTATGCACAGTTTTTTTGAATTCTTGAATTCCACTTTAAAAGCCTAGCAGCCCTAAATGAATGTGTGATGGCAATTTTTCCATGAGCCATTTGAGTGAACAAATGACATTTTACAATTTATCAGAATTGATAATTAAACGCCAGCAACCCTGAGGGAGAAGTGGCTTGGAGAATGAATGAATGAATGAATGAATGAATGAATGAATGAATGATAATTAGACGTAAAATGTAAAATTGAGTTTCTGAGTGCTCGTTTGTGTCTCAGGGGTCAGCAGGGGCACAGAACGTAACTCTGAAAAGTGGAGAGATGGAGGCCACAGCCAATGACTCATTCACATATGACAACGCCCTGACAGCTGTTATTACTGATGTGAGCCCTCAGACAACAACAGTGTTCGGTAAGATCTCCTTCTAAAGAATTGTGCACAATGTGGCTACAAAACACATGATAATCATGTCTTTTCATTATGCAAATTGGGCTTCAGTAACAGTTTTGCTCAGTGCTTAATCCCAATGTGCCACGGCCAGAATTAATCCATCCATAAAACTAAACACCAGACTCATTTCACCATGAGGGGGCAGTAATGGGCTGGAGGTTAGGGAACTGGCCCTGTGACCGGAAGGTTGCCGGTTTGATCCCCAGTGCAAGACACCTAACCCCCAATTGCTCCCCAAGCGCTGCGGATAGGGCTGCCCACCGCTCCAGGCAAGTGTGCTCACTGCCCCCTAGTGTGTGTGTGTTCACTAGAGTGTATGTGGTGTTTCACTTCACGGATGGATTAAATGCGGAGGTGGAATTTCCCCGTTTGTGGGATTAATAAAGTATCACTTAACTTAGATGCTCATTTTACAAGTGAAAAACAAAGTTATTATCCCATTTTTAGCTGCATACGGGAAAACGATCGTGCCAAGCCTGTTCGGACCTGTTGTCCAGTTGGTGATTCATCATTGACGAGCTGTATTCACCACAGTTCTGCTGTTCCAAGAATTTCTCCATTCGCTGCAAATAATTGTGATGCACTTTGAGAATTCCAGTCTGTCATTTCCTTTAAGGGTGTTATTCATTAAGGCACAATCCCGTTTCATATTTTTACCCCTACTCCGTGTTTTTGAAAGGCATCTGGCCCTTGGAACTGAGCTACAAGGAGCTAGTGGTTGAAATATTCCTCTGCGAAATGAATAAATAGAGCATCACTTCATTAACAGCTACCAGCGCTGCTCTGTAGGCGACCCCGCCCGTCTGCAGTGACAGCAGTTCAGCTCCTCACTGCTGGGCTTCAGTTACATTTACATTAAACTAAGATACGTAATTCAGTGGTTATTGTCATTTTTTAACAGAGAAAATTCTCACACTGCATTTGGAGCGTGCCTCTAAAAACATGTACCCCTAACACTTCGCCCTCTTAACAAAAATCAGGACACCCTACCCCTAGACGTGAACACGCAGAACGGAGGGGTAGGGTAAGTGGGAGGAGCGAGGGGTGAAATGGCACTGGGCTCACTTTGAGTTGTGCATCCTGGCCCTGTAATTCAAAGTGTCAGCGGAGTGCTTTAGGATGCTACAGTGCTCATGAGTGATAGTTTTACCTGAGCAGTAACATCGGTCTGTTTTCTCCTCTGTGGTACAGGTCTCAGGACTCTCACCATCCAGGGACAGAACTTCGAGGACCAGACTAACGGCAGCTCCGTCCTGATTGGCAGTGTGGACTGTGTTGTGCTGACCTGGACCAATGAAAACATCACCTGTCTGTTACCCTCACTCCCTCCTGGTGTCTATCACGTCAGTGTAGGAATGGGGAACAGGGGCTCTCCCCAAATCAGGTACAGTCCTGTACACTTTACAGCGATTATCAGTGCTCACGTTTATTTAGTCCCTTCAGCCTGAAGCAAAAATGTCGTTGTCTCTGATCTTTGCCTGTTGATCACGTGATTCCTCTGTGCTGTTGTTGTGGGCATGAGAGCAATGCTGGATTAAAGGTGAATAGAGGTATGATGTTTTCTCGTGACATGAATTTTTCCATATTGTGAAAAACAGTGAGCAACAAACAGTGTCACTAAACATGAGCATGGACAGCTGAAACATCCCGTAGAAACTCCAAAGAAGCGTTTTAGAAAATGAAACATGAGGAGAGGTCATAGGAGAAAATAACTAAAAACTGCTATACACTGTTAGAAATAAACATGACACCTTCATCAAGGTACAAACAGTGTAGATGTTCCCTCAAAGGTTCTACAGAGGTTCTAAGGTCTGATTGTGAAGCTTAAATCAGTTCCTCCAGGTGAAAAGTTGGTATTCGTTCCTTTTCATAACCGAATGTTTTAAAACAGAGCAGTAGAGTAAAAGCCTGGAGGCGAGGCGAGGCGGGGTGTGTGGAGTCAGTCCAGCTTAGAACAGATCATCTCAGTGGATTATGGTTCAGTTACGTTCCCTGACTGAAGGGACTGAGATGGACCCTCCCACACCAGTGACAGTGTCGTAGTGTTGAGAGTGTAATAATAATAATAATAATAATAATAACAATAGTAACAGTAGCAATAATAATAGTACTAGTTATTACAATAATAATTATTTAATGGCAGTGTTGGTTTATTATTGTTATTGTTACTTAATATAAATGTATTTCCTTTTATTGACATTGTGATGTCACATCTTTATTGTCTGAATAGTAGAAACTGTGATGTGAATTTGAGGTCTTTGTGTGGTTATGGGTGTATATGGGAGTTTTAATGGAGAACATATCACTCGAAATTAAGTGATGAAAAATGGCATTCCCGAGTGGCGCAACCGCCGAAGCGTTGGTCATCAGGAGATCACGAGTTCGATCCCTGGTGATGCTGCAGCCGTCCGTAGCCGGGAGTCCAAGAGAGCACAATTGGCCTCGCTCTCTCTGGGTGGGTAGGGTGGCCCCCCGCTTCCCCCCATCACTCAGAGTGATACTAGTAGGTGCAGGCGTCTGTCAGCTGACGTAGCAGATCTGGCGGTCGGCGCTGTCCTCCAAGCGCGTTTGGCCGTCCCGTGACGTTGCGTGAGCGACAGTTTGAAAGGAAGCGGTGGCTGGTTTCACAGGTCTCGGAGGAAGCCTGTGCTGCCTACACCCTCCTAGCGTTGGGAGTATCGTGTGACTGGGGGAGTCCTAAGTAGTGGGTGGAATTGGAGACGACAAAATTGGGGAGAAAATCGGGTAAAATAAATAAATAAATAATAAAAAAAATAATAAAGTGATGAAAAATGAAAAACCTTTAAGGGAACTCACTCTTTCTCGGTCAGTATTAACTGACCATCGTAAGGCCTTTTAAAGATCAGATTTGTTTTTTTAGTTCCATCTTTTACGCTGAAGCTCAGAAATCAGGTAGATTTGATCTCCTCGTGAGAGGCTTTGGCTCAAACTGAGTCCGTGCTGTCAAAAAGCAAAAGGAGACACCACCAAATATGAAGAAATCCTACAGTTCTTTCCAAATGTTTCCAAATCTTTCAATCAAATTGTTGATCATTTGTAGTCAAAGTGCTACATTCAATTTGAAAATAAGGCTTAACAGAAGCATCTTCAGACTTTTGGACCCCACTGTGTTTTTGGAAAACATAAATTTACAAAAAAGCAGTTCCACTGCTCCACAGCCCAATGCTGGGGGGCGTTAGACCCTTCTGGGCGATGCTTGGGTGACTTTAGATAGATAGAACTTTATTGATCCCAGAGGGAAATTGCAAATTAGGAAATTAGGCTCTTGGGCGGATACTCCACGGCGTCTCATTCTGTTGCTTTTCTAGGTCAGAACTTTAGAAAAGTTCATCAAAATATCACTCTCCAATGTAGTCGTTCAACCAGGCATTTTTATTTCTGTAGAAAAGATAGTTTTAATTATATTGGAGCATTGATGTTTATCGATTGTGTAAAGCTCACTTCCTACAACATGTATCATTCTTAAAAAAAATCATTTCCCAATTTTTTCCTTAATATAGTCTTATCCAATTCCAACCACTAGTTAGGGCTCCACCAATCACACAGTACTACCAGCACTAGGAGGGCGAAGGCTAACACAATCTTCCTCTGAGACCTTTTTGAACTGCCAGTGGACAGCCAAACACACTTGGAGGAAATTTGACCAAATTTTGACTGACGCCTGCACTGACCAGCATTGCGCTTATTTATTGGGGAGACGAGGGGCCAGTTGTGCTCTCTTGGACTCTCTTAGCGTCACCAGGGATCAACAGGGCCAATGCTTAGATGGTTGTGCCCCTTTGGAAACCCCCAGAGACAAAAGTTCTTGAAAGTGGTCTGTAAAGCACTTTGGATCAAAACTCTACAATCCGTCCTTTAGTTTGTAGCTGCATTCGCCTCCTATTTTTTCGAGTGTAAAACTAAAGAAGCGAACTTTTTTTGGTGACTGCTGTTGTTTTAAAAGTGCTTTATAAATGAAGTGTACATACTTTTACTTTTGCGTTTCATCTTTACCACAAACACAGTGCTGGTGTGAACGCTACCATCGCGTACGTCTTGCAGGTGAGCGGCCTCTCCCCTCAGCAGGGCTCTCTGTACGGCGGCACCACGGTGACCATCACCGGCTCCGGATTCAGCCCTGATTTAGCAGACAACACTGTAACACTAGGTACGGAAACATGGCAGGTTTATGATGTTTTCAAACTTTATAAAGTTTAGGAACCTGTATATAAGTTTGTGGTAAGTGAAGTTGATTTAAAAAGCAGTGATCCTCTAATAACTGGGGTTTTATTTAGAGCTTCGCTGCACTAAATTCATTTAAACAGGACGAATTTGTAATGAAAGCTTTAGTCTGTGTGCATTGACTACTGAAGATATCCACACTCAGAAAATACACTGTGATGTAGTTTATCATGATAATGATCAAATATTGTCATATTTCAAACCCATAATTACAGGTTACAGGTTACCATGGTTTGAACAGTAGTGGTGATTGAGTGTCAGTTTGTGCTGCACATCTGTCTTGAAACAGCACTTTATTATCCTAATTAAATTTTCCGTTAATTAAAATTTTATTTAGATGATTCATTTCTCTTTTAATTGTTTTTTAAGCTGGTTTTAATTGTGTTTTAATTTGCATTCTCCCTTACTTTGTGTTACTTTTTCAATGTTAATTAGAATTATTAGAATTATTTTTATCGCTATTACAGAATTATTAGTTCATTTTTTTAATATCCCATATGTCAAGTACAAGGCCTGTAGGTCAAGTCAGGCTGTGCTACAATCCTATTTGGCCTGCAAATTTATTTTAAATTTTCTATTAATATTAGCCCATTTCACCATGAGCTGCACTACAGTTCCCAGCATGCACAGCAATGTAATGTGTGCCCTGACAATGATCTATGGGACAGCACCATAAAAATTATACTGTCACGACTGGCTCCTCCCAGTCCTCCATGTGATTTTGTTTATCTCTGGTCTTGTCCATGTGCTTCCTTGTTTTGATTCTTCCCTGTTCTGCCCCCTTGTTTCCAGACTCCACCCCTTGATTGTTTTCACCTGTGTCTTGTTAACCCTCGTTGTTCTTGTATTTAAGCCCTGTGTTTTCCCTTGTTAGTTGCTGGTTTTTGTATGGTGTTGTTTCTTCTGGCCTCTGGTTTCTGGTTCACCTTTCGCGGACTCAAAAAATATTAATGGAAAAAATATATTGCGGATTTTTGTTACTTTGCGGGTTTTCTGCGGAACTCGATCTGTGGAAAATTTATATATTTGATGAAGTTTTACATTTAAAAAATCCCAAAATGTATAAAATATATTAAAAATATTTATTTTAACAATAAAGGAATGTTAAAAATCATAAAATATTACGATTTACAGTAAACAGTGCATATTTTTACGTAACACCTGCGATAAACGAGGGAACACTGTATTCAGTGCCTATTTTTTGCTGTTCTAGTTTGGGCATATTTTGAACAAACAGTGGCCAAGCAAACAGCCAGTTTAGATCATGGCAATATTTTAAGTAATAATAAAATAGAAACACAGCTGGCCCACGGGTTTGTTTCGATTTTTTAATATGGCCCTTTTTGGTGGTTGTGTTTGACAGCCCTGTTTTATTTGCTTCTATCTAGTTATTTTCTCATTTGTATAGCCCTTCTAATGACCACAGTGTATGAAAGGTGCAATGTAAATAAACTTGCCTTGCCTTTTCCTCAGGCGGGACACGCTGTGAAGTGACTGCAGCCTGGGACCATCAGCTGGTGTGCAGGACCAAGATGGACGAGCAGACGCACTTCGTAACAAACCAAGGCATCAACTTCTGTAGGTTTACACTAACAGCCCACAGCCCCAGAGCTTGTTTTCCCTTATTTACCAGAATAACTGGCTGAGGGGGGCGTTCATTCAGACCATGTGCTTGTAAGAAGTTGAGCAAAGTACTGGCAGAAATAAGTGAGACATTTATACTAGGATAAACGAGATTCCAGTCAGAATGGATACAGTTTTACTGATTACACACAGCGATGAGCAAAAGTCTGAATATTTCAAACAGGTTGTTGATTTACTATTAGAAAATCTATCTTTATTTGCTGGGTTTAACATTCATTCATCTTCTAAGCCACTTATCCTCCTGGGTGCGTTTTCAGACTACGGTCAGGGCTACGCATGGAGCCCAGCCACAGTGATGGCTTCTGTAGGGGACACAGTGGTGTGGAAGTGGAACGCTCCAGACTTTGTTTCAGGCCTGGGATACAGGGTCTTCAGCGTGGCCAGTGCCAGCAGCACCGAGTTTGATGGAGTGGGCTTCAGCAGTGGAAACACCAAAACAGCCACAGGTACAGAGACCGTGCTGTTGAGAACAAATGGACCCATATTTACCCCTTAAATATGAAGAACCCATTTGTGTTTCTCATGATTGACAACACAGCTTCGTAGTAGCTAGTGAGTTATTGAATGTTAAGCCTTAAAGAGTAGCTACACCCCATTATTTCCACTGACAGAGGCCTTCTTTCGTCCGCAGGGTTCTTCAGCTATCGATTCACAGCTCCTGGCGTGTACTATTACAGCAGCGGCTACGTAGACGTGGCCAACCAGAGGAGCCTGCAGGGCGTGGTGAACGTTAGGCCTCTGGAAGAGATCAGCAGTGGGCTACAAGTCACTGTAGCTGGGTTTCAGGCCCTGCGGAGCCTAGGTACAAATACATCATCAAACTGGGCTGCTCTCCCAAAAAATGTGTCTGCAAATGGTACAGACAGTCCACATTTCACCTCATGCTTATGGAGCCTGTTCTCACATCGTGATTCGGTCTGATTTAGGCCTTTAAACTTGTTTAAATCCGCCGCCAGAGGAGTTACGGCGCAGGCACGTCCACACTGTGCATAGTAAAATGGATCAGTGTGTGGAATTGGAGCTATCTCCGTGTTTTCGGAGTTTTCAGTGTTTCAGTGTTTTCTGTCACTGTATAAAAGGCCTTCATCCATTCATTCAAATCACTCAGACACAAGCTGAGGAAAAATCCCAGATCATATCTTTTCCTTCACTATGAAAAAATATTCTTTAAGGGTTCTTCAGTCATGAAAATTGTTCTATATAGAGCCGTGAATGCTCAAAGAACCCTTTGCGTGATTAAATGGTTCTTTGGATCATGAAAGCTTTCTTCAGACTGATGGAGAATGTGCTGTAGATTGTTCTATGTGGCACCCAGATTGGTCAAGCTTGTAAGAATTTTTTTTTTCTTAACAATTTTCATAATAATTGAAATAAAATAAAAAAGAATTTCAAAAAAGCGCATTTATGTACATTTTCCATCAGTCTGAAGAACCTGTTCATGGTGCAAAGGACCCTTTAATCATACAAAGGGTTCTTCGAGTGTTCATGGTTCTAGATGTAGTCAGTCAGCCAGGACAAGGAGTCGGCAAAAACATGACGTTTGCTTCTTTAGTTGTGCGCTGGAGCTAATGCAGCTAAGTAGCAGAGCTTTATACTCCTCCAGTTAGATTTCACATTCTCACCACATACTCGCTTTATACCGGGTCCAGCTGGGAATCAAACAGACCTGCTGTTATGGTTTCTAGCACTGTCATACTGTCATCTATAAACATGGACAAAAGACAGTAGTAGTGAGTTATTTGAAGCCTGTGTGTCGACTCATTGTTGGGGCAGAGCTTCTATCGTTTCAGTGAAAAACTGTGAAGGTGCTTTAAAAGAGTTGTTTGAGTTTTAAGTAACACTTTGACAGGGCATAAAACACAGATAGTTCTTCTGTTAACTCACTATTTAAAGTTAAATAAACTCAAAGTATAACTCACTTTTTAAAGTTAAACCCCATTTTTTACCGTGTTATTATTACCGCGTCTGACTGAGCTTGTTTGGGGTAAACAAAGGGTGGAAAATTGGGTAACGCTGATTTTTCACTGTTGTATCTCTTTTGAAAGGAAGACTAACTACGCTGTAAAACGTGTTTCATCAATTCTACCTAAAAATCTACTTCACCTGGAAACAAACAACGGAACCACTTTTACTTTAATTGAAAGAATCGTTTATTCAGAATATTTATGTTCACTAAAGCTGGTAAATTTACTTGTCACTACATTAAGAACTTTTTAGATTGAAGGATGGAATACTTTTACAGAGTACAGTGGTTTTAAGAAAATCGTCAGAAGTAAATGTGAATTATATCATCTCTCTACCTCTCTCTCTCTCTCTCTACCTCTCTCTCTCTCTCTCTCTCTCTCTCTCTCTACCTCTCTCTCTCTGTCTCTCTCTGTCTCTCTCTCTCTCTCTCTACCTCTCTCTCTCTCTCTCTCTCTACCTCTCTCTCTCTGTCTCTCTACCTCTCTCTCTCTCTCTCTACCTCTCTCTCTCTGTCTCTCTCTGTCTCTCTCTCTCTCTCTACCTCTCTCTCTCTCTCTCTCTACCTCTCTCTCTCTCTCTCTCTCTCTCTCTCTCTACCTCTCTCTCTCTGTCTCTCTCTGTCTCTCTCTCTCTCTCTCTACCTCTCTCTCTCTCTCTCTCTCTCTACCTCTCTCTCTCTGTCTCTCTACCTCTCTCTCTCTCTCTCTCTCTACCTCTCTCTCTCTGTCTCTCTCTGTCTCTCTCTCTCTCTCTACCTCTCTCTCTCTCTCTCTCTACCTCTCTCTCTCTCTCTCTACCTCTCTCTCTCTCTACCTCTCTCTCTCTCTCTCTCTACCTCTCTCTCTCTCTACCTCTCTCTCTGTCTCTCTCACTCTCTCTCTGTCTCTCTCTCTCTACCTCTCTCTCTCTCTACCTCTCTCTCTCTCTCTCTACCTCTCTCTCTCTCTACCTCTCTCTCTGTCTCTCTCACTCTCTCTCTGTCTCTCTCTCTCTACCTCTCTCTCTCTCTACCTCTCTCTCTCTCTCTCTCTCTCTCTGTCTCTCTCACTCTCTCTCTGTCTCTCTCTCTCTACCTCTCTGTCTCTCTACCTCTCTCTCTCTCTCTCTACCTCTCTCTCTCTCTCTACCTCTCCCTCTCTCTCTGTCTCTCTCTGTCTCTCTCTCTCTGTCTCTCTCTCTCTGTCTCTCTCTCTACCTCTCTCTCTCTCTCTCTCTGTCTCTCTCTCTCTGTCTCTCTCTCTCTACCTCTCTGTCTCTCTACCTCTCTCTCTCTCTGTCTCTCTACCTCTCTCTCTCTCTCTCTCTCTCTACCTCTCTGTCTCTCTCTCTCTCTCTCTTTCCCTCTCTGCCTCTTTACAGTTTTAGGCATCTAAGCAAACAGTTTAGCTCAGCAGTGAGTTTATCACAGTGTACATTAGAATAAAGTCGTATTCATAATTCAAATGAACAGAAAATCAAATAAAAAGTAACAAGAATTTCTTGGGTCCATATTTTTCCTTGACACCTTCACAGCCGCCACAGAGACGAACATCCAGAAAATCATTTATTTAAAAAAATTTATGAATGAATTATATATATCCATCCATCCATCCATCCATTATCTAAGCCGCTTCTCCGTCAGGGTCGCGGGGGGGTGCTGGAGCCTATCCCAGCAGTATTCGGGCGGAAGGCAGGATACACCCTGGACAGGTCGCCAGTCCATCGCAGGGCAGACAGACAGACACAGACAGTCACTCACACACTCACACCTAGGGGCAATTCAGCATGTCCAATTGGCCTGACTGCATGTCTTTGGACTGTGGGAGGAAACCAGAGAACCCGGAGGAAACCCACGCAGACACGGGGAGAACATGCAAACTCCACACAGAGAGGACCCCGGTCACCCGGCCGGGGAATCGAACCCAGGCCCTCCTCGCTGTGAGGCGACAGTGCTACCCACCAAGCCACCGTGCCGCCCCAATTATATATATATATATATATATATATATATATATATATATATATATATATATATATATATATATATATATATATATATATATATATATATATATATATATATATATATATATATATATATATATATATATATATATATATATATATATATATATATATACACACATGTAGATTTAGACATAGATAGACTGTTTAACATTTGTACTCTTTACAACCGTCTCTGTAGATTCAGCACATGTGAGCCCATCACCATCGGACTGTGTGGCCTCCTCTGAGTGCCCTGGCTCAAACATCACATCTGACAGCTTCTCCTTCCGTTTCTCCACCTGTGCCAGCCCCACTGTCGACTCCATCTCTCCCTTGCAGGGCACAGTGCACGACCCCATCGTCCTCCGGGGCTCCGGCTTCAGCAACATCTCCTGTGCCAACGAGGTGGGGAGAAAAACAGGCACCTGAGCTGAGTTCACAAAAGTTTCAGATGTGAATAAAGATGCAGTTTACTGCCTTACGTTTGAACTTACAATTAGCACTGTGTTAATTGTTGGGGTATATGTTTCATTACACAAAGCTACAACAGACTCAGAGTTTGAGTGCAAAGCTAAAGAAGCACACTTGGTCTTGGCTGAGATACTAATACTACATCTGAGGGAGTCCACCCTTCATTTATATAATGTTTTAGTACAAGTCATTCATTTGAGGCGATTAGATCCACTTGTGTAAGAAAGGATAAAGTCAAAGTAAAAAAGAACTAGAACTTCAAAAGCTGATGAAAAGCTATAGAGAAAACAGGACTGCTAGCAACCACCTGGAAGACCTAGTAGACACCAAAACTGCCCCCATCAGATAAAAAGCACTTAAAGCTTCCATCTCTGAGAGAGAGGAGAAAATCAAGCTGCTGCAGATCTGAAAACATCCACGGGTGTTTCTGTCCATCCTTCCACTGTGAGAAGACCACTCAACGCTGTGGGTCTGAAAGGATGTGTAGCTGATCAAGAAGAACCTCACTGAGAAAAGAAGAACATTTGCATTAGAACATTGAAATTTGGCACGGGAGATGTGGAGTATTATGCACTGTTGAGTCTGAATTTGTCATTTCTTATGCAATGAGAAGTAGAAAGTAAAACCAGCTTCTAAGACCGAACATTGGCAGCATGTCTGCAGATTTCTTTAGGAAACTGAAAGTGAGTCTCCAGGAAAGAATGGAAGCTGTAATAAAGGTAAAGAGTAGAATCACTGAATACTGAAGACAGTTGATAGATTTAGTATAATTTTCTGCTTTAAATACACCAGCCACTTTATTAGGTATCCCTTGTTAGTAAAAGGCTGGACCCCCTTTTGACTTCAGAACTGCCTTAATTCTTCATGCCACACTTTCAACAAGGTGTTGGAAACGTTCCTCAGAGATGTTGGTTGGTTATTTGAGTTCCTGTTGCCTTTCTATCATCTGAAACAGTCTGCCCATTCTCCTCTGACCTCTCACATCAACAAGGCATTTTCGTCCACACAACTGACCGCTCACTGGATATTTCCTCTTTTTCGGACCGTTCTCTGTAAACCCTGGAGATGGTTGCGTGTGAAAATCCCAGTAGATCAGCAGTTTCTGAAATACTCAGACCAGCCCGTCTGGCACCAACAACCACGCCACGTTCAAAGCCCCTTAAATCCCCTTTCTTCCCCGTTCTGATGCTCGGTCTGCACTTCAGCAGGTTGTCTTGACCACCTCTACATGCCTCAATGCACTGAGTTGTGGCCATGTGATTGGCTGATTGGCTATTTGTGTAAACAAGCAACTGAATAACAATTTTACCTAATAAAGTGGCCAGTGAGTGTATGTTTTCTGCCTTTTCCTGATGCTGGAAAATGAATAACTTGTACTTAAAGGCCATTTTGACTGGACGGTAAATAAATGTAGGGATGTCTCTGACTTTGTACAGTACTGTATACCACTGACACCATCATGTTACTGACCTTTATCACTCTTATGAACCTTTCTGGCTCTTATTTCAGGTCACAGTTGGAAATGCTTCTTGTCGTGTGACCAACAGCACCTCCACTGAGATCACCTGCCTCCTCAGCTCTGACAGTGGAGCTCCTGTTCTCGTCCCGCTGCCCGTCCGAGTCCGGGTCAACAACTTGGGAGCCGCAATGCTCACCATGCCCAGTGAGCTGAGTCGGCGTGTGGTGATTCTACCCGTGGTGGACTCCATCTCACCATCAGCGGGCAGCACATCTGGCCGCACGCGCCTGGTCATATCTGGCTCGGGACTGTCAGGTGGGACGGTCACTGTGGCCGGTGTTCCGTGCATCATAGTATCCAGCAACTACACTCAAGTCTTGTGTGACACGTCTCCGTCTCCCCCCCGGACTGGATCCATCACAGTGAGGGTTGGAGCGGTCAGCTCATCCTGCAGCTCTGACTGTTCTTATGAATATTCCGCAGCTTTGGCTCCGCAGGTGTCTTCTGTTTATCCCAGCTCCGTTAGCGGAAACCAAACGACTGTCTTTGTAAGTGGCAGCAACTTCGGTAGCAGCCTTGAAAACATTGCCGTGTTTGCTGATGACTTCATCCTGGATGTCACGAACATCACAGACAACAACATCACGGTGTCGGTTGGCGCCCTGCCCGCAGGTCCACATTCCCTGCAGGTGGTTGTTAGGAACAAAGGACTGGCCATCGGAAGTGTTACACTGACCAGTGAACCTCTGGCCAGTCTGCAGCCCACGTCAGGCAGCCTTGCGGGAGGAACCCTGCTGATGATCACAGGGAATGGCTTTGTGGCAGGAAACACCAGCGTGATGGTGGGAGTCTACCCCTGCTCCATCCTGCAGGTAACTCCCAGCACGGTGCAGTGCTTGACACGTTCCTATGACGAGCAGGTGGTGCAGGTGAAGATCCAGGTGTTCGGAGTGATTTACCCACTGCTGAGCTTCAACTACTCTCACTTACAGACACCACAGGTCACCAGCATCAGCCCCACAACAGGTACTGATGCATTTTACTATTGTGAAATTTTTAAATCACATATTTATATTTTACACCATAATCCATCCATTTTTATATATATATATATATATATATATATATATATATATATTCACATGTTCAGAGAACACCAAAAAGTTTTTTAAATACAGAATTTAATCTTTATTATTAAAGTTATATTTTATTTTGATTATCTTACAGAAATTGGGTATTACTTGTATTATAATAACATTTAATAATAAATAAAAATATATTTAATAAATAAAAATTC